>NC_071268.1:24955993-25253493 GCF_023375685.1 Ictalurus furcatus
TGACCTGAACCCCATAGAAAACCTGTGGGGTGAACTGAAGAGGAGAGTCCACCAGCGTGGACCTCAAAATGTGAAGGATCTGGAGAGATTCTATATGGAGGAATGGTCTCGGATCCCTTGCCATGTATTCTCCAACCTCATCAGGCATTATAGGAGAAGACTCAGCTGTTAGCTTGGCAAAGGGAGTCAAAGTATTGACTAAAAGGGTACCAATAATTGTTGCAAACACATAATTAACATTATATATGTATGTATATGTGTTTTGTGCACAATTGTTTGATATCCATGAGAGCAGAGTATTTTGTGAGTTATTTTTAACAAAAGATTAAACAAAGAAGACAAATTTTCACAGCCGCCTTTGCTCATATTTCCCAAGGGTGCCAATATTAGTGTGTGTGCGCGCGCCTGTTACTTAACATGCATAAACTGATTTTTCTTTGTTCTGATAGTGAGTCTCAGTGCATAGTAAATTGCTTAGATAAAAACATTTATACATAATAAACGAAATAGAAAATCGAATGCCGTTGGTAATTACTGTTATGGAGGTAAGTAGACCACTGTGTTTACGTATGTGGTTGTCCAGAAAACTACGGTGTCCTCCATCAGTGGGACACACTGCGTGCTATCTATATACCACTTTATATCAGGGTAAGAATACTTCTTATAATTGTGCATGTAGTGCATGTACAGTAGTGGTGTTAAATTATCTTTGATTACTGTATGTACTTTGTAATGAATATGCCAAAGAGTTTGCTATTTTTATAACCCTTTGTTGTCTTCTCCATCCTTTCTTTCCAGAGCAAAGCATTTCCTTGTGGGTCCCAACATCATACCTCAGAAGCCCCTGGATTTTCAGAGACCTCAGGGTGCTCCAAACTTCTCTCCTTGTGTCTCGCATGTGTGCGCACCTGATTTTTCCGCTCATCGGGTTCACCCTGCAGCGCAGATACAAAGCCCAGAGTGTGGGTGCAAAGTATCCGCCTTGTTTCGGGTCAATATAACACACTTTAAAGAAACCATGACGTTAATATATTTGCACAACACATCTCTGATGCAGTCAAAAAAAAAATTATTTTCGATAATTTTTGTCACTTTATCAATATACACAATATGGCCAAAAATATGTGAAGACCTGACCATCACACCTATATGTGGTTCTTCCCTAAACTATTACCACAAAGTCTGAAGCACACAATTGTATAGAATGTCTCTGTATGCTGTAGCTTTACAATTTCCCTTAACTGGAACTCAAACCTGTTCCAGCATGACGACGCCCCTGTACACAAAGCGAGCTCCATGAAGACACTGTGTGTTAAGGTTGAAGTGGAAGAACTTCTGCACAGAGCCCTGACCTCAACCCTACTGAACATCTTTGGGATGAACTGCACCCCAGGTCTCCTCAGATATAAATCTGGAATGTGGTGTTCAAAAACCGCATATGTGTGCGATGCTGTAGTGTACATAAATAAAGTTACGCTCAGTACCGCGTCATCAGTATTGTCAGGAGACATTCCGATTATATCATCATGAATTTTTTTTTTTATTTGATGCCTTGAGCAGATTGAAGGATTGCTATGTGTCTGAATTTTATTTTAGTTTTTTAACTGATATTCTTTAGTCTTGTGCAATTCCCACCCCTCAGCTAGAGCTGGGTTGGGCTACGTCCCTCCAAATTTTCCCTGTTATCAAATACTGTAATTAAATCACGTCAAACTCAAGGCATTCGGTTTATTTGGCCTGCGTGAGGTTTTCACATTTCCGTGCGAGAGCTCACATCTCACAGTGCCAAACCGCTGCTTAAAATCAACGCCTTGTCTGCCGAGCTTCACGCTCGCGTCTAAAAACGATTCAGCAAAATGTGACGTTAGGAATTACTTTTGCTTTGATGAGGACATACAAAACAATAAAGCCTTGATTGTTTTCAGGATCATTTTTAAAGCACAATCTACCGTCAAACAATCTTGCCATGTTCATAACATCACTGTAAATGACCTTAATATCAGTTAACATGTAAAATTACATGTTAATAATAGGGGGAAGTGACACCTTATGCCTTTGAGTACTTTTCATTCACTCTTACCTCCAGTAGGCTGCTTCATCTGCTTTCACCTCCATATTTCTATCATAGTGTTTCAAAGTCTCTATCCCTGAACCGTTAACAACATCAGTTTGATACAAGAGACTTAAAGTTAAAAGTCTAATGACGGTCATACCCAAGTTCCTGTTAGCACTTTTTTAATAATTAGCTTTATTTGGTTTAGGCATATATGGCCAATAAATTAATTAGTTAGTAAATCCGTAGGCTAGTATTGAGCTCCAGGAACACTATCGCACTGTCCTCTTGGAACATACGCAGGGCAGTCGTAGCTCAGTGGTTAAAACAGGAAGCTTCAGTTTGGAAGGATGCAAGTTCAAATCCCAGCACACCAATCTGCTGCTGCTGGGCTGTTGAGCAAGGCCATTAACCCTCAACTTCTCTGTTGTCTAAAGGTAAGTTGCTCTGGATTAGGGTGTCTGATAAATGTCATAAATATGTAAATCTTCCATATGAGAAAATAAATGCAATGTTGTCAGGATGAAGTTATTCAGTTTAAACATAAAAGTAACTTTTTTCAGAGTTGTCTCTGTGGTCTCAATTATTTCCATGCCTGGCCTTCAAGGTTTGAGATGGTGTTTTCTGACATAATGTTGTTCTTTCGGCTTCTCTTGTTAGTGGTGCTCGTTGGTCCACATATTTGATTTGGAACAGGTTTTATGCTGGATGCCCTTCCTGATGCAACCCTCCCATTTTGTCTGGGTTTGGGACCTGCATTTCGAGCTACCCCTAGTGGCTAGTTTCTGACATATAACAGTGCTGTTAAATTACTGCTGATTTTTCAGCAGGTGTGGATTCATTTTCTGTTGCTGCTCTCATAGTAGTGCTGGCTTATTCCAGATCACAGGTTTATATTTAATGCACTTGTTCTAATACCTCATTGTTTCTGTAGAAACAGCTCGTTCACAGGGACTTGTATGTCAGACATGCCATGTATTCTAAGAACGATGATGCAATGTGTTCATTGTAAATAAAAAATTTATAATAGCTGATATTGTGAATCTTTCTGTAAAATGTTTATTGAACATTTATAGAAGGAGTCTCCAGTTCCAGCACTTTGTGACAGTTACACAACAGGAGTCTTCAGGACAGAGGACTTTGTACTTTACTGGTTTCTCATTTTAACTTCAACTTTAAGAGAACGACAGATTTCAAGAGGCTGGTGAAGGTATGACTGTTTATACAGTGGTGCTTGAAACTTTGTAGAATTTTCCATATATCTGCAGAAATATAACCTTTTAATCATTTAGAATTTCACACAAGTCCTAAAAGTAGATCACATGAACCCAATTTAACAAATGAGACAAAAATTTTATATTTGGTCATTTTTTATTGAGGAAAAACAAACTTTCAAGCACCTCTGTAGCTCGAGGAAATGTTAACAGGACTAACTTGTCTCAAAGACCTTCCACAACATCAAATGTAACTATAAGTGGATGAAATTAATCAACATTGCTTAAGAAATAAAAAATATTAATCACAGACAAATTGATGTGGCTTAAGCGGAATAAAACACTTCAGGGTATGCTGTTATTGGAAAATAATCAACTTTTGGGTGTTTCGTCACTAGGTCTTTGTCATTAATTATTTTGATGTAACAACACTGCCCAAATGTTTTATTACCTACATATGACGTATATTTAACTTATAAAAACCTGACGTTTGATTTTATATTGCTGTTTCATAGAGCCCTGCGCTGGACTGATTTCTTAATCCCGCTCCTGCTGAATTTCTGACCATTACTGCTCATTCCCGCAACGTGGGTGTTCCACTCCAACCCGCACCCGCAAACATTCTGTCAAAGCTTGTAGCCTAGATATTGTGAAAAATTTACACAAATGTTAGGCCCGTGCTAAACGCTCAGAATAACAGACATAAAACATTGCGTTTAATTAAACTGACCATAAGTAAAAAGCACAAGTAAAGCACCACACATGACAAACACATTGGACCAATTTTTATTAGCCTTTTATAAAACTCCATCAACTTTTAAAACATCACAACTAGCGAAGCCTAAAAACACAGGCCTATTTAAAAGTATGTGTAAGAACACACACACACACACACACACACCTAACAATAGTCTAATAGTTAAACTCTGGTAACCAAACAAGGCACAATATTTAATTGAATTACTTATAAAAATAGCCTAAATAAATATTAAACTAATTTAATAGCCTCTAAAACAAATAAAATAAAAAGTAAAATAAATAGGAAATGTTTATGTAGCTAATTAACATCTAGCAAAAATAAAATAACTAATACTATAAGACATTAAACGTAGTCACTTAATGAATGAATGAAATTATGAATAACTTGGCCTAAAATACTCCAGATTGCTATGGAGGAGGAGAATGTTACTGTTCGACTGCGGTCCCAGGCTTGTGCGTCTCTCTTCCAACATCCGCTTGCACACACTAAATGCCCTCTCTAACTGCGGACGAGATGAAGGGGTACTCAAAATGAAACGTACAAGTTTTGAGAGTGCAGGAATACACTCTCTGTTGAACTCCCACCATTCAAGCACACTGTCTGGATCTGGGTTGTCTGAGAGTCAGGTGCGGAGATAGTCCGCTATTTCAACATCGACAGGCTTTGGTTGCACCCTGATACACCCTGGAGAACGGAGCAGGTGTGTCGCCTCAACCCAGAGGTGTTTACAACTTGCAAAGTTCAATTCTTTTCCATTTCTTTCAATAATAACTGAAAATTGTTTCTAAATGTCGGACTTGTCTTGCTTTGTTTTTGTGAAGTAAGTAGCTGCTTTAATTTTCTTCTCAACTTCATTTGTTGACTCCATTATTGTTACGCGCCAAACCGGACCTGCGCTATATTTTTTGAACGCCCACTCCCACCCGCAGCAAAGGTAAAACCGCCCGCTCCCACCCGCAGCAAAGGTAAAACTGCCCTCTCCCGCAAGATTTGCGTTGGGTCTGGCAGGATCCCAATCCCAAGTCCTCTACTGTGTTGTGCAATGAAAGTGTATCCCCTGGCTTTGTTTTTTGTTCTAATTTTCGAACTGCAATTAAAAAAAAAAAAAAAAAAAAAAAAAAAACACCAAATAACCGTTTGTGTGCAAGGGTTTCACAATTTTTTTTTTTAAAGAAACAGGCCAGGGGTATACACAGTCCACAGTCATTCACATATACATTACTAGAATGTGAAAAACATTGTGTGTATCTATATATATTACACAATGAGGTGGATTTTAAAGCTTTGCTGTAGGTAAAGCTTATCCAGATAATATTTCAAGTATTTACCTAAAAAAAAAAAAAAAAAAAAAGGGGGGGGGGGCGGGGAGGGTTTTATATACAAAACTGTAGGCTACACTTATGTATAAAAGAATATTTAGCTGGAAAAATAAATACATTTATGCAAAAAGATATTATTTAGAGTTCTATTAAAAAAGAAGAAAAATAAAACTATCCAAAAGAGTTGAACGTATAAACAAAAATAATTTTCTCCAAAATATTGCAACATTCCCAAAAAAGGGTGTGGGGACAGATTCATCCACAACACCCCGAAAAGAGCACAGTGGGTCATTATCAGGATATATCCAATTTGATAACTCTTTAATTTGGCAAAAAAATAGCTCTAGTTAAGCGTACTTCCGCTTGCATCACGTCACATCCGCAAGGAGGTCTAGGTCCAAAATGGCGGCTTCAGCGGGCGCCTCCGCGGCTCAGAGTAGCACCAGGGATGAGGCATTTGAGACGTTTTATACAGAGGTGAACTCAATTTTTAACGTGTCCATAACAGATTACTCAAAGGCAGCTTCATTTCTGTTTGTAATCCGTTTCATTTAGCTTGACCTTGTAGACTGAGAAGCGTGTTTGGGTGCATACACACTGCGAGTCTGTCAGCGTTAGCTAGCTGCTCACTGTTGCCTGGTTATATCTCCAGCCTGTTTATAGTTTTTTCTATTCCACGTCATACGTGTCAACGTGCCATTAAACTAGCTGCATGTTCACTAATATAACGTCTAATATATATATATATATATAAAGACGCAGAGTTGTGCCTTGGTTTTAACCGGCGCGTTTGAAACACATCGAGCGCGGGTTGTATTCCAAACCGTTTCTTATCGGTAGGTGTAGTGCACTATGTAGGGCGCCGAAGCCGCCGTTTTATTCTTACTTAAGTGCGCAGATATACAGTAGGGTGTGTAGAGGCGTTCAGGACACAGCCATCAAGACACACAAATGCCTTCATATCGCTGTTTCTTTCTTTGTACAAGTTTTGTGGATTACCTGTAAAACTGTATCTTCTCCTACATAAAGATTTACATTTAAATTCCAGCTGCCTGCTTTGCTTTGGCTCTTTTCTTAAGTGTATTTCTTTTAACCTGAACCTAATAAGAATGTAGCAAACACAATATATTTGTTTATAATTTCTAATAGTTTTAAACAGTCTTCAGTGGGTCCAGGATTTTTTTTTCATTGTAGATTCCTTCTATTAAAAACAAATATATCATGTTACACCTCTTACGATCATAAACACAATCCAGTTATTGAAATATTACGCTCTTGAGTTAAATGTGTATCATAAATTGTTTTTATTTAATCATCACAGCATATATAAACATTTATTTACACACACCCATATACATACTTTACCTTTCCACCCAAAGAAGCCAAGCTAGTTTAGTTGAAATCATATTAACAATAAGT
This sequence comes from Ictalurus furcatus, assembly GCF_023375685.1. Classification (NCBI taxonomy): domain Eukaryota; kingdom Metazoa; phylum Chordata; class Actinopteri; order Siluriformes; family Ictaluridae; genus Ictalurus; species Ictalurus furcatus. The sequence continues at coordinate 24,962,759 of NC_071268.1, forward strand.
TTCCAGGTTTTGACGTTAAATTTGATGTCATTATTTATACTTGGTTTTATGTTAGAGCTTTAGGATTACACATGCTCAGTTCATCTGCAACAGGAGGTGTGAAAGTTCATGTTCTTCATGTTTAGAGTCCTTGAATGATGGTCTGTTTTTTTTTTTTTTTTAAATGTATTTTTATTTGTTTATTTATTTATTATTTTTTAAAAGTACATTGTCTTTGACAAAAGTCCTCGATTCGGTCCACTGAAATACTGAACGCTGGGTCCGTATCCAGACCGCGGTCGTCCCTACCACAAGCCCACATAAGCAGTCCAAGGATATATTAATATATTAATGTAAAGTCCCCATGAAATTAAAATGGAAGTTTTGTGGCTTTTAGTATGGATAGGTCAGCCTTAAGGTTATCTATAAGCTAGTGTTGCTCCAAAACAATGCCAAAATTTGAATTTAGAAGATCTATGCGTTCAAAATGTACCGTCTGTCTCTACCACGATACGGATCAACAGTTTTGATGACATCATTCTGCACTTCAGCGTCTCATCAGGTTTTCTGTCCAATCAAATGCTCTCTACAATCTGAAGTGTCCCGCCCCCAACAGTTGTAGGTTTCCTGGCTGTGAGGTAAGCTAAACGCGATTGGCTATTTAAAAAAGGGGGAGGAGCAACTAAATATGTCCCGCCCTGACTTCCTGCTTCAGTGGAAATTTCATCAACACGTCGAATAATGCTACGTGTTTCAAGACACCACACGGGGAGTTTAACTGTTGCGTGCTCTATTTCTTTGCGGTTGACAGCCTGATCTCGTAGTTGAGTCATGTTGGTTTTTATTGTCGTTCCTCTTTATAGCTTGGAATGAGATGTTGTTTCTCCAGGACCACAGTGCAACACAACAGTATGCAAGACTAGATAAAGTGCAAATTCTCATCAGTGTGAGACGACTGCTGGATAATAAATACACCGGATGATAAATACACAGAACATGGGCTGTAAACTGTAAATTGTTGGTAGGGTCGGAGCAATTGGTATACCATCTGTAGCAGCAATAGGTTTCTTATACACTTGTTGACTGTTATTTCCTTATATTCTCTCTGATCACTGTACACATCTTTATTTTTTCTTCCTTCTTACAGGTGAAGCAAATTGAAAAGCGAGACTCTGTACTGACATCCAAACAGCAGATAGAGCGGTTGTTGCGGCCCGGCTCGACGTATTTCAATCTGAACCCGTTTGAGGTGAGGTGAACCCGTCTGTCTGCTGCCTTTATGATGAAAGCATGTTGCAAGTGCATGCGTTTAACCTTTTCATTTATAGTGTTCACACTTGCAACCAGTCAATTTAAGGCTCTCTTTTTATATTTTAGGGAAATGTAGGATGTAAATCACCTCCAGAAGGATTGACAGCATTACTGTAATTTAACATAAATCATTATCCTGATTTCTGTTGCTCTCTAGACTGTTAGGTTGTTCGTCGTACTCGATGCAGCATGCCTCTAGTATATCTTAGACAGAAAATTTCAATTCTATTTTAGAAATATTAGAATTCAATATTTCTAAAATACAAATGAAATTTTCTGTAATAGAATTCTGATATTTATAAAAGAGAAATGTCTTCAACATTAAATATTTTAGACCTGAATGTAGAGCTGCAACAACTAATCAATAAAATCGATAATAATCGATTATAAAAATCGTTGTCAGCGAATCTCATTATCGTTTAGTCGGTCGGCATGCGGTACATTTACTCATTACGTTACTTCTGTTCCGAAAACATGCTTCAGAGATTAAATACTAAAGTTGTGTCCCAAATAACGTACTATACACTTACACTATGCACTACGTACTCTACCCGCTAGTGCAGTGTTTCTTACCCGGGGGTCTGCGGACCCCTAGTGGTCAGTGGTGTAATTGCAGGGGGTCTGTAGGAAAGTTTTTAAAATGTTTAAATAATATTTTATATAATTTTTTGTTTATTAAATGTATCAAAACATTTTCAAATGAGATGTTTTAAAATTAATCAATTTGGTTATTCGCAAATATCACGTTAGCTGAGCTGACGATCGTCCATTGATGAATTTATTTAAAATTTATTTACAAATGAAATGATAATTTGCAAAAACCTCTGAGTGGTAGACCAGTTCAAGTGTCGCATTGATGGATAAAATAAACAAAGGATAATTCAGAGAGTCAAATTAAATGTCACACCAACAATAAAATGTAAAAAATTAAATCTTCAAAAGTTTTGATTCGATATTAATGTTAATATTATTAATGTTAAATATTAATAAAATAAAGAAACAATATATAGAAATGACTGTTTATTATATAGCTTATAATTGTTGTGGAGTGAGGGGGTCCTTGTGGATTGTTTGAAATAGTCAAGGGGTCCAAAGCTCACAAAAGGTTGAGAACCACTGGTCTAGTGTATGAATTTTAGAAGGGTAATATAGTATTATATAGTATAGTTATAATATAGTATAGTAATATTATGGAAATATTTTAGAAGTATGGAACACTTTAGTTTTTTACTAACCCAAAAGTTTGCCCCCATCCAATTAATCGATTAACCGGAATATAATCGGCCAACTAATCGATTATGAAAATAATCGTTAGTTGCAACCCTACCTGAATGGTATTTTTTAAAATTATTATTATTTTTTAACAACAAATACATTTTCAAAGATGAAACAATATATATTATTGTTAAGATTTTCCCCTGGTATAATGTATTTATAATTTTTGTTTTGTCTCGGCATACCTACACAAGGCCTTTTTTTAATTATAAAAGTGATATTTTGACAAAATAGATGTACGTATGCTCATACAGTAAATATGTTATGCATGAAAGGGTTAAAATGGTAAGTGTGGTTTGTCCTGAGCATCAGTTTTTTTTCTTCTCTCCCTCTTATTTATTTATTTATTTATTTTTTAGGTCTTACAGATCGACCCAGAGGCCACCGATGAAGAGATGAAGAAGAGGTTTCGCCAGGTACTTTGGTACTTTTAGTCCTCTCTTTACTCTGTCGTGTATCTACTTCACATATTTATTTATTTATTTTTAATTTTATTTATTTTTTATATATTTTTTTTATTTTAAAATGACTTTTCTTTCTAATCTATTCCTCCAGTTGTCCATTTTGGTCCATCCGGATAAGAACCAGGACGATGTAGACCGAGCACAGCAGGCCTTCGAAGGTGAATCTTCACTCTCTGCTTTCAGAAGTTCTACTTATTTCTCAAAGACGACAGAAGAAGCGTGCACCTCGGGCTGGCGAAAGAACACATGAAGTTCTGTCGTGTCCGGGTTTTTTTCATGGTTAAAGTTTTACAAAAACTTTACTTACAGCACGCAGCATGGTGTGTGTGTGTGTGTTTGTGTTAGAAGTCAACAAACTTCTATGCTTCCTTCTCCACATATTTGCTTGGTGACTGTGTCCTCACCGTATTAATTTGAACTGAATTATTGTCAGTTTTTAAATGAACTGTCCATAGGGCTTGCGTGTCACGTACAGCGTGGAAAAATACAAGTCATGTGCTTTGGTTGTATTGAATATTTTGTCAGCTCCCCTTTACACCATCCTTCAGTTGACCACATCTGAGGAGGGGATATTTGAGTAGTGGGTCTGAGGATAGCCGTGACACTGGTGTGTGTGTGTGCGTGTGTGTGTGTGTGTGTGGCACTGGAACGAGTGTATGGTGTGTATCTTGAACGTATTATTAATCATTTCCATTCACAGTTTGTTAATGACAATGGTCCCAAAATAATATCTGATTTCCTCATCCTAATTAATACTCAGTAATTGTTTTTCTACAACGCGGTCTACATGCTGGATAACCTGGCAGTGTATTTCTTACCTTCTAACTCACCGAGAATGTTTTGCAGCGGTCGATAAGGCGTACAAGCTGCTTCTGGATCCCGAGCAGAAGAAAAGGGCCGTGGATGTGATTCATGCAGGAAGAGAATACATCGAGCATAATGTAAGAGCTCTCTCTGTGGGATATTAATATCATTCTTAGGCGTGACTGAAATAATTAACACGAGTTGTGTTTATTGTATTGTAACTTTAATTAATAACAGCTCATCTATTTAAATGTGTCCCATTGAGCAGCACGTCGTAGTGAAGCGCTCATCATACGGAGATTTACTGTTTTATTGTGTCGACAGATGAATCAGAAGAGGAAGCAGTTGAAGAAAGACGGCAAGTCCACAGTGATCGAGGAGGATGACCCGGAAGTGGTAATGGAGTTTGTCATATTAGAAAGTATCGCATAACTGCAGTCCCAAACCAAGACTCTCTTTGGCGCAATATCTCAGGAACGAGTGGTTGAATGTTTTATAGGGTTTATCTGGAGTTGTGATTGTAACCAGCAAATGAACTGATTAGATTTTGGAATTGATCCACACAGGGTCAAGATCACCGCAAGGTCAAATGTCTGAAATCCTGAATTTAATATTAATCTCTTAAGGGTGGTTCTGGCATACAAATTACCAGGGCTGGGCGATATATTGATAGAATATTGATATTGTGGTAAGTGATATACATGATACACTTTTCTGAGATATCGTAGATATTATTTTTTAAATAAGTACAATTGAATGGTACCGAATGGATGCCGTTGATTTTTGATGAAAAAAAAATACCGTAATCTTCTTTGTCTTTGTGGGCATTAACGAAACGTATCGTCAAAGTCAGTTTAGCGTATTTTTGTTTATTTGGCTACTGTTTTGCGGACTTTTTGTTAGCTAAATTATATATCGCGATACACATCGTGTATCGTAGAAATGTCCTCAAGTATCGTGATTTGATATTTTCGTCCTATCGCCCAGCCCTACAAATTACTAACTAGAAGGGCACGACTTGTTCGTTGAGCAGGCTTCATCGTCCGACTTGTTTTTTGGTCAGGATTCCTACAATTTCAATAGTTTATGCACTTCTAGTTGTCTTGTGCCAGATTATACCAAAGTGCCTTGAGGAACAAAGTGGCATGTTTAGCTCCCACTGTGTCCGAAACCTGTCTCACATCACTGGATATGGCTGTGCGATATGTCTGTGTATCGTAGAACGATAGAAAAATGCTTATTGATGGATTTGGTGTCGAAAAAGCAACTTTTTATCAAATGATTTACGTCACTAAGACCAGCGCTAAGAGCTACTAGAGGTGCGCTGTAACAAAAACACTCATGGAGGAACGTGACACAGAGTGAAACTCCTTGGAACACAACAGGCATCAGCTCACCTGAATGATGAGGAACTTGTACCTAAACAAGGAGGTAGTTTTGTCGTTTGGATGTGGGTTGGCATTGGTTATGGCATGTGGATTCTGAATAATTTTGCTGTTCTAGTAACTGTGACGGTTTACCTATGGGATGGGACTTCCCCGCAATTCTACTTTTCTTCCAGCGGGAGGTGTAAATGCTTTACTGAAGCATCAAACCATTTCCTTGTTGCAGGCCAAACACACAAACACTTGATATGGAAAAACGTTTACTTTCATTAAAACACAAGTATAGGTTAATCTTTTACGTTACCTGCTAGGCTTTTTGTAGGCTATGTTAGTGTCTTTTAAGGATTTGGTGTCGTTTGAATGTTTTAATATTTATAATTTTAAGTAAGTTCATACTATTTATTGATTAGTTGGTATTCTGTGTTCGATTGGATAGAAAAATGTTATTTAGAATATATGCCACGGTATTATACAAAGACCGCCCACCTTTGTGTAACATAACCGTTAGTTTTTGATGATAGAACTGAAGTTGAGGAAGAAGGGTGGCCCTAGCAATCGTCTATTTGCACGTATAGCATGACAAATAATTAACCGCACTTGAAGCTTTTGTAAAAATTCAAATAAAAACACCCATAACTGTATACGGTCCCACAACGAAGACCAACTGTATGTCGATACGTGAAATTCTGGAGGGAACGTCGGATGGCGTGGCGTGGGGACGTAATGACGTGTGCTGTTAATCGATCTATGTTCTATAACATGTAAAACAGGAACATGAAAGGAGTATTCTAAAAGCGACTCATGTAAACACCTTAATCACAATATTATCTTACTCAGAGTAAGGTCAATAATTAGATTACTGCTGTCCATGTAAACGTAGTCATTGTGTTTATCGGAATGATGTTTTTATCTTGAAACTTCTGTACATAGTTCTTGTGCTTGAGGTTTGATTTATTTTCCTTTGTGACAAAATGGAAAGTAAAGCTTTTATGTATACAAGTTCGCGTTGTCACGTCCACTGCGAGCAACCAGCCTAAGGAAATGGCGGCGTTAGCAATAGGTTAGACTGCTGTTACGTGAAAAGATAAATAACCAAAACAAAGCTCAACAACCCTGGTGTGTCAGCTCATGTGTCACCTGCTTCATTTGAGGTCATAAAACTGTGATATATTAAGTTTTTGTCCATTTTGCTCAGCTCCATCACTGGATGTGGTTTTGTGTTGCACAGGTTTCCACTACTTGTTAGATGAGCCTCATTTGCTGAACCGTTCCTTTAATTGCTCCTGAGCAAATCTAATCATTGTTCTACAGATTAACATTATCTGGCTCCAGCTCTCAGACCACTTCAACCTGTGCAGACAAACTCATTTTATTTAAAATAACTTGACAGCTATATGGAGGCCATAATCACTGTTTTCTCCTAGTTCAGGCAGGCTGTGTATAAACAGACCATGAAGCTGTTTGCCGAGCTGGAGATCAAGAGGAAGGAGAGAGAAGCCAAGGATATGCACGAGAGGTACTCCAGCTGCTCATCCATCCATCCTTCCTTCTGCCTTTCTGTACTTACCTTGAACAAATATGAGTGCAAAATGCACAAATAATACACACTGTGTGTGTGCTAAATATAATAATTATATTATCTAATTGTGTATGCCATCAATATGCATCAAATGATCACAAAGAAATGTAGCATAGTTTGTACACATGGAATAAATATAATTTAAATAATTAGATACATCACGGTACCCACAATATATCAGAAAAGTGTATCGTGATATAATTTAATCACGATAACATTATTATATCATCATATCGCTCAGCCCTGTTTGTGACCCATTGCATGTTTGTTAGTGTTGCCATTTTTGTGTCGAACCTTATTTTGTTTTCTTCAGAAAAAGGCAACGAGAGGAGGAGATTGAAACACAGGAGAAGGCGAAGAGAGAGAAAGAGTGGCAGAAAAACTTTGAGGTATGCTTAACCTTGGGGAAACTGCTTCTTTTCAGGCATGATGTGGAAACTCTGATTAAATTTTCTTTTAATATTAAATATGAAATTTCTTTAATATTTAAAATATTCTGAAATGCATAGTAATGAATAGGGATTAGGCTTGTGCAATATTGATTGATTGATTTTTTTTTTTAAATATCACAATAAATAATTTAATCTTCCGGAGCCTTTAGCCTAAAAAAGTCAGGAAAATGAGCATTTCTGCCTTTTCTGGTTTAAGGAGAGTATGTGAGGGTGTAATAATAACATCAGCTGGATGTTGGATTGTTGAGTGATTCGACATTTTTCTCTGTTGATGCTGATCGGAGCCGGTCAAAAAGTTTTTAAAAACTCTGTATTCCGTCACTTTCTATTAGATGCTGAATACAAACACTGATAGATTATGAAAGAACGTATGAATGAGCATCATCAATATGCAGCCAAATAATTAAACCATATTAATCTCAGCTTTATCATTTATTCCATCAGTGTCTGTAAAAGGCAATCTCTAGCCTTATCTAGAGTTAGATTAGCTAACTCTAGATAAAGCGACAAACATTGCAATCAGTCACGTTTCATTAATTGAGAAAGTCGATTAAAATCGGATTAATTGTCTGTTAATCAGTGAGGATCGTCTTAACTTAATTAGCAGATAATTTCATCTTTTATTTTAATCCCATTTTGTTCTTTTTTTTTTTTTTTTTTTTTTAGGATTCGAGGGATGGACGTGTGGACAGCTGGCGAAACTTCCAAGCCAAAGGTAAAAGCAAGGAGAAGAAGAACAGGACGTTCCTCAAGCCTCCCAAGGTCAAAATGGAGCAAAGAGATTAATAATCGTGTGAAGAGAAAAACAAACAAACACACAAACAAACAAACACAAACAAACAAAAAAAACAGATGTGGAAGTCCAACCATCTACACCTCCTCTTCTGGGTTTCCCTTCAGGTGTGCATGTGTATGTGTGTTGCAGGAATGTGACACCCTCAGTCCAGCTGAGGGCGCTGTGAAACAACACATTTATCTCCTGCAGCCCTGTGTAGTCTTTTCTCATCTGCTAGGTGGAAAAAGTCGTCCTGTGGCTGGATGGAAGCTTGTCACTGTTTAAATACTCTCTGTCGCAGTGAATTGAGCAGTCATCACAATAGTTCCTTCAGGAGCAATCAGGCTTGTAGTGTCTTGTCTTTTTCTTTCTTTCTTTCTTTTTGTTTTTCAGTATGTACATATGTGAGTTTGATGTTAATTGTGCACATGAGGGGAAAAAATGCTTTCTTTTTGTCCTTTTTTTTTTTTTTTACCCCGTCACCTAGAATAAAACTTGTTTGTAGCCTACAGTAAAATTTAAAGTTGTTCTTGTGTTTTTCTTTTCTTTTTTTTTTTTTTCACATGGTCTCTCTCCTTTCCTTTCTAACAGAGTTTTGAAATTTTACTTCATTAGCACAAGTCAGTATTGATGAAACATTACTAATAATTTGGTATTATTGGAATGGAAACCTGTGTAGTAGGGGTAACGATACATCACGATGCAGCAATGTGCATTGTGGAAATGTGCGATTTATTTTGTGTAAATTATCCCTCTATTAGTTATGTATCGAGTGCAGTTGCACTGTTTGGACATCCATAAAATGAAAATGTATGGAGCATGCTGGTCACATGATCTCATGTTTCACCATTGCGAATCATCTGCGGTTGTGAAGTGACCTGATAGCGCCTGATCACAACTCCCAACACTCATTATTTGTCAGTCCCTGCAGGATTTTGTGATCGCAGAAATGAGCCCAAAATCACGGAAACTCCACAATATTCGGAGGAGTTTGCGACAAAATTTCCACAGATTTTCTGCAGATTTGGGCCAAGACACGTCATGTGATGTCATCACAACACACATTCAGTCAAAGCCGTCATCGATTCACATGCATTGGACAATATTACAGCTAAAATGTGTCATTTACCAACAAGTATCACTGTGAAAGGCCGTGGAAAACAATTTTGTGCGATTGCAGTTTCGCCAATTCAAGTATTTTTCTGCAAAAAAGCACAAAAACTCCACAAATAATTTTTTTTAAAACCAGCAGCAAAATCGAGCATTTTTGGCCGCAACAATCACAAAAAAACTGCGAAACACTGTTCAGACTGATGTGTGTTACACAACCAGGTTATAAGAGTTAAACAGAGCTCTTAAGTAGCCTTCAGACGACACCATCGTCGCACCGTGCCCAAAGAAGAGGCTGCACTTTAGCCACCTTTGGAGCTCTATCTCCAGGGTAAGATAACGCCTCAGGCGCTGCTACGGAGAGAATTGATCAATTTATTTATTTTTAAGATAACCTGTAGTGCATTTTGTTTACCATATTAAACCTCTGTTCCTAGTCATTTTTACATTTACATTTATTCACTTAGCAGACGCTTTTATCCAAAGCGACTTACAAATGAGAAAGATAATTTTTGATTCATTTCGTTTCATCCAGACAAAAATGCACATTGTTTTGCCTTCTTTATTATTCAGAATAAAAAAAAGGGAATCTTTTAAGTCAAAGTTTATCTTCATTAAAGTTTTGTTCAAAATCATATTGAATCGAATCGTGAATCCAGTATCGTGAATGCAATCTTGGAGAATGTATCGTTACACCCCTACTTCCTAGTGTTGTTGTTTTACAAGCCAGCAGCCAGGGAATTGTGAGAGATTTTTAAATAGTGTTGAGATTTCTAATTGAAATAAAAACAAGAGTGAACACCTTCCACAAAGAGAAGTGGTTATGTTGACAGATTTTGTGCAAACAGGAAACAGTTCATATGAAGTTGTTTTGATAAAGTATGAAGCGTATAGTGTTGTACCTCTATTTAAGATGCTTGATTTAACAAGGAAAGCACCGTAAATACAAATTCTGAGAAATTAGGGGGGTTTTTTTGTCGTATTGGTTTCAGTTCTGTTTGCATCATGTCCGTTGTGAAAATGCTTTCTGCATTCAAATCCCATGCTTCAGTGCTCTGGGAGTGTTTATAGCGCTGGGACTTTAACACTTCATGACTGAGAGCTGCTGCTACAGCAACTTCACCCACAGCTACCATGACCTTGATCCCCGTCTTCATCTGGACACTGATCCTCTGGACTCAAGGTCAGACACTGCTTCATATTTTATCTCTACAATGATCTGTTCATACAAATACACTCACTGTTTCTATTATAATATTTCACTTACTTAAAATTTATGTTACATTAAAAATATTTTTTTCAGAATGCAGCAGTCAAGCCACAGTAACTCAGACTCCTGCAGTGAAATCTGCTCTTCCAGGAGAAACAGTCACCATCAACTGTAGAACCAGTCAGGCAGTGAGCAAGGACTCAAATGGTGACCGGTTACACTGGTATCAGCAGAAACCTGGAGAAGCTCTTAAACTCCTGATTAAACTCGCAAATCAGCTACAGTCGGGTTTTCCAGCTCGTTTCAGTGGCAGTGGATCTGGATCTGATTTCACTCTGACCATCAGTGGAGTCCAGACTGAAGATGCAGGAGATTATTACTGTCAGAGTGAGCATTCCATCTCTGGCTACTGGTTCACACAGTGTTATAGAGTCGTACAAAAACCTCCCTCAGTCAGATTGTAGAGAGACTGCACTGCTGCAGCTGGGAGCGACTGCAGGTGCTGAGTTGGAGGATGTGATACGACACAATGTCACTCTGTGGAGGAGAGGAACCACACCACACTAACTCACAACTCACATTAGAAATCTCTCAATAATCATCACACCACACGGCACACAGTCCATCACGTCCACTACTGTCAGATCAGTAGTTTTTTTTTCACTCATCAGTGTCTATCATTAATCCTGCAGCCATTAATGTCTCTGATATCAGTCACTGTTATTAATCTATTCTCAGCCTTAGTTTCTGTCTCTATCTTCTGTCTCATATCTCTTTCTTGCACTCCTATAACATGACCTTCTTCAACTGCCTTCGGACACAAAATAAACATTTTGGCCCTGGTCCTCATCCATCCTTCCTCATCTCTAGGTATCAGCGTTACCCTGCTGTATTTATCAGATTTTTGCCGTTCTCTCTCATTCTCTCCTCCACATGACCAACTTCTTCCAGTCCTGATGAAGACCTGATGAAGTCCTTGAACAGGAATGAAATTACGCATACAACAGAAATACAATGAACATATAAATGAAGTACTGCCCTGTCACAACCAAGCACAAACAAATACTAAATATAATAACATTTTCCATAACACCACAAACTGAGAAAATCATACCCAACAGAAATGAAAGAGAATATATTATCTTTCCTCTCCTACTGGGCTACACTGAGATTCTGAGCTTTATTTGAGGAAAAATAACTCAATTTCAATCAGTTTTAATTTAATGACGTGGTTAGAAAAGGTATGAACACTAGTCTGTCCCTAATCCAACAATAAACACTAATTTGAGTGACAATGTTCAGACCACACTGAAAAAATACATATCCTGCCTTCTAGTTTTAGTTCAAATCATTCACCTTTTATTTTTACACACTTGTGTACATTTAAGTATCGACACAGTGTAACTTTTTTTTTACTCATTCAGAATAAGCTGAAAGTCATAAACTACATTCCTGTAAGTATCTGCTTACTAGTTCAGTCATGATTAACTCAGAGCAGTCTGTTGTCTCTGGGCGATGATGATGCTGACAGACCCATCACTACATGAGCAAGACTAAATAAAGATTAAATATCAATTAGAGCTCTTTCTTCTCCTGCTGTTATAAACAGAGGAGAGTGAGAACTTCAGTAAAGGTCATCAGGAGATTTGAGAGACAGCTGTAATTTCCACTGTTTTCTGGAGATTTCACAGTCGTGTCACCATGCACTGGGTGTAACAACCTCATTCATTTCTGTGAATAACAGCCTACAAATCTGTCTGACAGACAGCCCTGTGTTCTCAACACACAGCAAGTGTTAAGAAGCGATGAGGGTGTGTGTAGTAAATTACCTGCTCTGCTCATACATTACAGTGGAAGACTCCTTTCAGGACTTTCAAATTCAGGACATTTCCTAGAACATGTGCGTCATCTCAGAGAGAAAGATCAAGTCCTGTAGGAGCCTGATCTGACTGTGTGAACATGAACAATGAACAAGATTTCGGTCTTGAATAGGACTCTATTACTGCCTTAATATGTGTTTCCTTGTTTTTTTAGCACTTTATTTTCTGGGTCGTTCTTCTTTTATATGTTTTTTTAAAACTTGTTTTCCTTGTCCAGGTTATAATAGTTTAAATTCTTGTTTTGCCCTGTGCCTACCTGTGTTTATAACTTGAGTATGGATCTGAGAGATGTTTCATCCTGATCAAGGTTGGTATTTCCTTTTAAAAACACAGAGAAAATATTTTTTTTATGTTTTCTCTTGACTCAGTTTGTTCTTTAATGTATTTTATTGGATTGTGTTAGAATTTTTTAAAAGGTTTATGCAAATTCTCACCAATCACAGAAATAAGAAATGAAAGTTCTATTGCATGAACACCTCTGAGTCCCAGAATAGATCAACACTTTCAGCAGATGTTCATGGTTCTTCAGCCAAACTCACTCAAGCACAGCACAAGACACTTCACTAGTGAAAAAGGAGACATGCTTTCCACATTGAAGCTTTATTTCAGCATAGCTACACCAGTGACACCACCTCAGACTGCTAAGCGTGTTTTAAAGTGTACACTTGAATTCTAGTGGACTTCACAGCGGCTCTTTCGGAACGAGGCGATCTGAGTGGTGTCGTGGTGGGAGACGGTACAGCCGAACACCCCGGCCTCTTCCCAGCGTTCTTTGCTGAGGGTCAGGGTGCTGCTGCGGCTGTAGATGCCGTTCTTCTGTTCTTCTGTGCTGGTCAGAACCCCCTCGTTCACCTCGACACCGTCTACAGTCCAGCTCAGCAGCGCCCCCTGTGGAGAATAGGCCGAGAGCAGGCAGAGCAACGAGGCTGATCCCTCAGAGAGCTGCAGAGAGGACGGAGGGAGCAGAGACACGGAGGGCTTCACCACCGGACCAGCTGCAGAACACACACACACACACACACAATGATATTAATGTTAATGTGAACTCTATCATAATGAACATGGTGATATTTGGTCATTCAGTTTAATGGCTGTAGAACAGATGCAGTAGTTTATCTGCACATCATACAACAGAACACAATTCTGATAACGTCATCCAACCAAACTGCAGCCGAACAAAACAATCTCCATCTTCTGATCAAAAGAACACTGTGCTAAAAATAACCATCACACCAGGGTAAAGTTATCTTTATCCAGTAAAGTTATCTTTGTTCAATTTTTTAGATTATCTTAAAAATTATTTATGACTTATCATTAATGGGAAATTAGCAATAAACGATTATTGTTCATTCTTCACTGTTACACAAATTTCCATTGTGATGATGAATTAGAGTAACCAAAGCAACAATTACATCAACTAAAAGCTAACATTTCACCTGAATCTTAAAAAGAGATGAAGTGAATTTTACAAAATGACACGAAAGCAGAGTGTTTATAGAAGCAGCTCTCTCCTCTTCACATCACATTTCTCTATTTTATAGAAAAGATCTACAGTATGTGTTTTTATAAATGTCACATCATTTATTTTTAGTAAATCTATACATTTCATTGAATTGTGTAAATAAACTATTAAATCGATGAGGTTTTAGGGAAAAAAAAGGCACTTACTTTTCACAACGAGTTTAGTTCCTCCACCGAAAGTGTACCACAGTGATACAAACAGGTTTAGTGGCCATACAAAAACCCTGCTGCTCTAAACTCACTGCTCTCTCCATCCATTTAAACCTCTTATTACAAAACAGCTTTCAAAACACCAACTTCTGTTCACATCAGCTGATTAATACACTAACTCTCCAACTGTTTTAATTACGTTTTAGTGTTTTTTTCCCCTTTTTGAACATCAAGATTGTCAGTCTAAACTGAGGATGCAAGTAGTGAGTAAGTCACACAAATAAATTACACAAACTAAAAGCTGAAAATTCACAAAATGGAGATCTGCAGTTGCACAGGTTTTACCCACAATGCATCACTGAGTAAAAATGCTGATGTACTAATGATAAATTTGCAATATACAACTGAATGTGTGGAGCTAAAGTGAGAATAATTCTCCACTCCTTCTGTAGACTGATAGAAAGTTATGACATGATGTTCAAGTCCTACAATAATCTAATCATTAATTTACTGTCAAAATATTAGTGTGTATTTACTCACTGCCAACATTGATTCTGCTTCTTCCACCATAAATCCACTACAGTGAGAAACTCATTAACATTCAGTACAAACACCACCCAGTGAAAGTTTAAGCTTCTCTCTCTAATTCACTTATTTATGCATCTTAGACCTAAAAGTGTTTTCCAGAAAATCTCCATCTGACCCCAGAAGCTAAATTCACACAGTAACTCTGTAGTAGTGTGAGATTTACAGTAAGATTGGGGGAATGTGGTAAAGGCGTCTCCATACTTAGAGGATACTTTGCATTGGCAGCACATGCTTCAGTGCTCTGGGAGTGTTTATAGCGCTGTGACTTTAACACTTCATGACTGAGAACTGCTGCTACAGCAACTTCACCCACAGCTACCATGACTTTGATCCCCGTCTTCATCTGGACGCTGATCCTCTGGAGTCATGGTCAGACACTGCTTCATATTTTATCTCTACAATGATCTGTTCATACAAATACACTCATTGTTTTTATTATAATATTTCACTAACTTAAAATTTATGTTACATTAAAAATATTTTTTTCAGAATGCAGAGGTCAAGTCTTCATTCTATATTATTATATTTCAGTTTCATGCTTCATTATTGTGGGTTTTTTTTTTTCAGAATGCAGAGGTCAAGTCACAGTAACTCAGACTCCTGCAGTGAAATCTGCTCTTCCAGGAGAAACAGTCACCATCAACTGTAGAACCAATCCTCAGGTGTACCAAGGTTGGGATTATCAACCTTTAGCTTGGTATCAGCAGAAACCTGGAGAAGCTCCTAAACTACTGATCATAAAAGCAAATCAGCTACAGTCGGGTATTCCAGCTCGTTTCAGTGGCAGTGGATCTGGATCTGATTTCACTCTGACCATCAGTGGAGTCCAGACTGAAGATGCAGGAGATTATTACTGTCAGAGTTACCACAGTGGTGCTGTGTTCACACAGTGTTATAGAGTCGTACAAAAACCTCCCTCACTCAGATTGTAGAGAGACTGCACTGCTGCAGCTGGGAGCGATGGCAGGTGCTGAGTTGGAGGATGTGATACGATACAATGACACTCTGTGGAGGAGAGGAACCACACCACACTAACTCACAACCCACATTAGAAATATCTCAATAATCATGATATGAATACTGAGTATTTAGTATGTTATATTTCAGTTAAATACCTTCAAGATTTAGGATTATATCTGAATACCTGTATCAGTATTTACAAGCAATAGATTATATTAATATACATATGAATTTACCTGCTACCTCATTTGCTTGTATTATTTCTCTTTCTGGCCGCTTGCCGATAGAAAACCAGTAATGCCACATGTACCGCCATGGAATAATGGTATCTCAAGCAGGAACCACGGCTTAGAGTTGGTCTCCTTTGAGCCCAAAATTGAAATGGTGCACAAGCAATACATATGGTTAATTGTCTCCTAGGCATTGTTCTAAAAAATACTTCAATGAAGAATGTACTTTTCAGTTTTTCTAGATGGTTGTGGTTCTAGTTATCATAACTGAAACTGTTTGGTGGATTTCTTTTTTAGTCTCTATCACTTATCCTGCTGCCATTACTATCTCTGATATCAGTCACTGTTATTAATCTATTCTCAGCCTTAGTTTCTGTCTCATATCTTTTTCTTGCACTCCTCATCTCTAGGTATCAGCGTTACTCTGCTGTATTTTTCAGATTTTCACTTTGTATCCTGCACTCTTGCTCTCCCTGCCCTGCATATCACCCTCTATTTGTACTGTACCTCTCCCCCACTTCCTGAATCCTCCACTCTTTCTCTTCCTCCTCCATAAATTTCAGCACCTTATGTTTCTGCACAGATCTCAGCATGTCTAGCAGACATCTCATCATGATTGACAGCTCATCAGCTGAAACTAAGTCTCAGAAGCACTGAGCTGCTGTATTTCCCAGGAGATCCTTCCCCATGTCAAGATTTATTGATCTCCCAGAAGAACTATTGGATCACACCATCTGACAACACAGGACACCTTGAGCTAGTTCTGAACAACCGTTTAAACTTCTCTCCTTATATTCCTAACCTGATTCGGTCATAAAGGTTTCTCATTTACATCAGGAGGATCCGGTCAGTTCTGTCCACAGAAGTCATTCAAGATCTTATCCAGTCCTTTATTATCTTGATATTAGTCTACTGCAGTCTACACAAGTTTATACCTCTTGTATTTGTACTCAAAACAGCTGAACACAAATATGTACTTTGCTACCAGATCTTATTTATATGCACTTAACATATATGTATTATATTAACCTTAAGAACATACTATTTACAGGTACAGTGGGCTCACCTACACAAACACCATAATAAACTTCTACTCCTTAGTGCAGTTGCAGGCCCAATGCACGACTCATGTTTATTGTGGCCTAAAAACAAATGGCCGCTTCGGTCTAAGAGCTAAATGAAGTAAAACTCATTCACGGGTGAGGAGTAACTGGCTGCACTCCGGTCACGGTGGCACAATGTCTTTGTTGTCAGTGTGAGGATTTCCAGTATTGCCAGAGGAAGTCTGAACTTCATGGCAACTCAGACCGCTGTATGTGAGATCCTTGGAGTCTCTGTGGCCTAGCCACAGCTTTTAAACTCACTTTGGTTTGCTGGGAGAGCTCGCCTCCGTTAATGTCTGTGTAACTCCGTGTCAGAAATGCTAATGGATACTGAGTTAACGGGTATCCAGCCTCCTGGCTGATTCAGTGTTAGATGTTTTGGATGGAAAGTCCAATGTCCTCCACTTTTGTCAAGTACAGTTAATCTCAAGTAACTGAGAACATCATACCCAACAGAAATGAAAGAGAATATATTATCTTTCCTCTCCTACTGGGCTACACTGAGATTCTGAGCTTTATTTGAGGAAAAATAACTCAATTTCAATCAGTTTTAATTTAATGACATGGTTAGAACAGGTATGAACACTAGTCTGTCCCTAATCCAACAGTAAACACTAATTTGAGTGACAATGTTCAGACCACACTGAAAAATTACATATCCTGCCTTCTAATTTTAGTTCAAATCATTCACCTTTTATTTTTACACACTTTTGTACATTTAAGTATCGACACAGTGTAACTTTTTTTTACTCATTCAGAATGAGCTGAAAGTCATAAACAACATTCCTGTAACTATCTGCTTACTAGTTCAGTCATGATGCACACACCTACCTATTCATTTGACACAATTCTTTTACACTGGTCTGTGTCTGTGTGTGTGATCTGTTGGTTTCCAAAACTTTTGGGGCCCAAAACAAAACCTTCCTCATCAAACGCTCGTGTGCAAACTATTATTAATTATATTCAACCATCTTGGTTGTGTAGTCAGAAACATCAACGGAACTCAATAAGATCAGCTATGACTCTCTCAGGCAGGGTTTATTACCTTGTTTTTTGTTTTAATCGTTTGAACATATAGCATGGGGCGCACGGTGGTTTAGTGGTTAGCATGTACGGATCACGCCGCCAGGGTTGGGGGTTCGATTCCCACCGCTGCCCTGTGTGTGGAGTTTCCTCCCCCAGTCCAAGTACATGCATGGTAGGCTGATTGGCATGTCCAAAGTGTCTGTAGTGTATGAATGGGTGTGTGAATGTGCTCTGCAATGGATTGGTAAGCTGTCCTGGGTGTACCCCGCCTTGTGCTCCCTGGGATAGTCTCCGCGTTCCCTCCGACCCTGTGTGATAAGTGGTATAGATAATGGATGGACGGCTGGATTAGCTACACTAGCTTTTTGCTCAGTAGAGGGAGATTTCAGACTGGAGGATGAACTCTGAGTCAGGATCAGCTGTGAGACTCAGGGAATGTTACCTGCTCCCTGGTTTTGATTCCCCTGGATCACATGAACCTATTTCAACAACAAAGATATTACCGTTTCTCCTCACTTCTGGGTAATTCCTTGCTGTTTGAGGTGCCACGTGCTTGATCAGTGTTCATGGTGTACTGATATTGGCTGACTCACAGGTTCCTAACCCTGGTCTACCCATTGTCCACCCCAGTAACCCCAGTCCTGCACATTTCAGCGCTTCAGTGTGTTACTGCAGACAAAACACTAAAATGTGCAGGACAGGGAACACTCCAGGACCAGGGATTGGAAGCTGTGGGCTAACTAATACATTCTAGGTACATACTGATGTTTAAAGTGTAACGTGTCTCTTGGTGTGGGGAAATTCACTATATAAGGAATACTTGTGATTTTTTGTAACTGAATATTTATTACACTTCAGTGTGAGTAACATACAGGGGTACAGTCGTGATTAATACAGTAGGTGTAACAGCATTTCCAACACCATCACACCAGTCCCCAACTAGCAGATGGGTGAAAGTAACATGAAATTTCCCACAAGCTCTTTTAAATTAAAATGCTTTACCACTTTAATCTCACTCAACCACATCCTCAGTGTAGATGCTTTCTCTCCATTAGTTCAGGCTGAAGACAATTCAATATACAGGACACTTAGAAAATTCTACAGCCAAAGGTTATATAGTTATATATTATATACTATATGGTATAAAACCAAGTGTTATTATTATTATTATTATTATTATTATTATGTATTTTTCATATACTGAGAGATGCATTGGTGATTTGTGTACGATGTGCATAATCAATAATGTGCAGCAAAAGTGTTTACTGATTCAAAAGGCTTTTATTAATAATTCAAAGCAGGCCATTGCAGTGATACACACACTTAACACATATTTAGGTGATAAGAAGAAGAGCTGAGTTAAAGTGAGGAGTGTGTGAGCTCACATGTCAATAACTCAGATGAAATGATGAAAGTGGGACATTTGAGCAGTAAAGGCCACATGGAACACACAGTGAAGCAGTAGAAGGTGAGCTGAGTAACGTGTGTGTGAGCTCACAGCTCTCAGCACTGCTCTGTGTTCACTGTGCTCACCACAGGTGGTTGGTTGTCCTTGGAGGCCTCACAGGTCACCACCTTGTTCCTCCACTGACACGGGTGGAGGCTCAGCGTGCTGCTCCAGCTGTAGAGGCCGTCCGCCTGCAGAACTGCGGTGCTGCGGCTCTCCCCCGAGCTCCAGCTGCTCCCATCAACCTTCCAGCTCAGCCTCCAGTCCGAGGGGAAGCCCTTGTAGGCCACACACACGAGTGTGACCTTCTCCTGCTGCAGCTCCACACTGGAGGGGGGCAACACCGTCACACTGGGCTGGGTGAGGCCTACACACACACACACACACACACACACAGAGTTGAGAAAGGAATAGACAGCTGTCAGTCACTCAGGCTTCGTTTCAGCTCGCTGTGTGTGTTTCACTTCCCTTTATATCTTACAGAGCAGAACTGAGTTCAGTGGAGCATCACAAACGTTTCACATTCAATTCAAATACTTTTACATCTTAAATCTATAATGATTTATATTACTGTGATCACTGGAAGTTCAAATCTAACTGTACAGAATATTCAATAATCTGAAATATTACAATTATTTTATAATATGACTAAACAGCATTTAAAATACAACATATTTATTATTTAAGTAAATTCAATTTATGCTTCCACATTTAACTGTGTTTATGAACTCACAGTCTCTGAGATATTAAATATAGTTAAATATAGTTAGTGCAGTTCAACAGAAAAAGTCAGTAATATACACAAACAACAAATTTTATTTTGTTTGTAGATTTAAATTAAAATGAGCTACTCGCACTAAAGTCAGATACATTTTCTCAAACTTCTAAAATAAGAGAAATGAGAAACAAAATGAACACAATTTAATTTAGTCATTAATCTGAACACACTCCATTTCAGTCATTAATCTGAACACACTGCATTTCGGTCATTAATCTGAACACACTCCGTTTCAGTCATTAATCTGAACACACTCCTTTTCAGTCATTAATCTGAACACACTGCGTTTCAGTCATTAATCTGAACACACTGCATTTCAGTCATTAATCTGAACACACTGCATTTCAGTCATTAATCTGAACACACTCCATTTCAGTCATTAATCTGAACACACTGCATTTCAGTCATTAATCTGAACACACTCCATTTCAGTCATTAATCTGAACACACTCCATTTCAGTCATTAATCTGAACACACTCCATTTCAGTCATTAATCTGAACACACTCCATTTCAGTCATTAATCTGAACACACTCTATTTCAGTCATTAATCTGAACACACTGCATTTCAGTCATTAATCTGAACACACTTCATTTCAGTCATTAATAAACAGATTACTTACGGCCCACAGACAGTTTAGTTCCTCCACCGAAAGTGTACCACAGTGATACAAACAGGTTTAGTGGCCGTACAAAAACCCTGCTGCTCTAAACTCACTGCTCTCTCCATCCATTTAAACCTCTTATTACAAAACAGCTACAAAACACCAACTTCTGTTCACATCAGCTGATTAATACACTAACTCTCTGACTGTTTTTATTACGTTTTAGTGTTTTTTCTCTTTTTAAACATCAAGATTGTCAGTCTAAACTGAGGATGCAGCTAGTGAGTAATTCACACAAATAAATTACACAAACTAAAAGCTGAAAATTCACAAAATGGAGATCTGCAATTGCACAGGTTTTACCCATAATGCCTCACTGAGTAAAAATGCTGACGTACTAATGATAACTTTGCAATATACGACTGAATGTGTGGAGCTAAAGTGAAAATAATTCTCCACTCCTTCTGTAGACTGATAGAAAGTTATGACATGATGTTTAAGTCCTACAATAATCTAATCATGAATTTACAGTCAACATATTACTGTGTATTTACTCACTGCCAACATTGATTCTGCTTCTTCCAACATAAATCCACTACAGTGAGAAACTCATTAACATTCAGTACAAACACCATCCAGTGAAAGTTTAAGCTTCTCTCTCTAATTCACTTATTTATGCATCTTAGACCTAAAAGTGTTTTCCAGAAAATCTCCATCTGACCCCAGAAGCTAAATTCACACAGTAACTCTGCAGTAGTGTGAGATTTACAGTAAGATTGGGGGAATGTGGTAAAGGCGTCTCCATACTTAGATGACACTTTGCATTGGCAGCACATGCTTCAGTGCTCTGGGAGTGTTTATAGCGCTGTGACTTTAACACTTCATGACTGAGAGCTGCTGCTACAGCAACTTCACCCACAGCTACCATGACTTTGATCCCCGTCTTCATCTGGACACTGATCCTCTGGACTCAAGGTCAGACACTGCTTCAGATTTTATCTCTACAATGATCTGTTCATACAAATACACTCATTGTTTCTATTATAATATTTCACTTACTTATATTATAAGGTGTATTATTATACATTTTTTTCAGAATGCAGAGGTCAAGTCACAGTAACCCAGACTCCTGCAGTGAAATCTGCTCTTCCAGGAGAAACAGTTACCATCAACTGTAGAACCAATCCGGCAGTGTATTATCACAGTTCATACGGCCACTTTTTACACTGGTATCAGCAGAAACCTGGAGAAGCTCCTAAACTCCTGATTAAGCTTGCGAATCAGCTACAGTCGGGTTTTCCAGCTCGTTTCAGTGGCAGTGGATCTGGATCTGATTTCACTCTGACCATCAGTGGAGTCCAGACTGAAGATGCAGGAGATTATTACTGTCAGAGTGACCACAGTGGTGGTGTGTTCACACAGTGTTATAGAGTCGTACAAAAACCTCCCTCAGTCAGATTGTAGAGAGACTGCACTGCTGCAGCTGGGAGCGACTGCAGGTGCTGAGTTGGAGGATGTGATACGACACAATGACACTCTGTGGAGGAGAGGAACCACACCACACTAACACACAACTCACATTAGAAAT
This sequence comes from Ictalurus furcatus, assembly GCF_023375685.1. NCBI lineage: Eukaryota > Metazoa > Chordata > Actinopteri > Siluriformes > Ictaluridae > Ictalurus > Ictalurus furcatus. The sequence goes on from NC_071268.1 coordinate 24,984,979, forward strand.
CTCTCAATAATCATCACACCACACTGCACACAGTCCATCACGTCCACTACTGTCAGATAAATAGTTTAGTAGTTTTCTAGATTGTTATTTGTGATAACTGAAACTGTTTGGTGGATAATTTTCATTTTTTACAGACTCTGTCAGTAATCCTGCCCCCATTACAGTCTCTTATTCTGACCTGATATCAGCTAGAGGATTCAGTGATACTGTCTGTTCTGTCTTATTCCTCTGTTTTCTCTCATACACCTCTTGTACTGTCTCATCTTAACATTTCATTCTTTGAATGATGTTCCTGTCTAAAATGAATCTTCATATTGTTATTATCCAACAATCATCCTGCTTACTCCAGATACCTCCTCACTTACTCTCCTTTTAGACTGTAGCCCCCCTTCAGACAAGCCTCCAGTCCTCCTGCACCTTCTCCCTCTCTTTCACTCCTCTAACATGACCTTCTGCAACTGCCTTCCAACACACAATAGTTTAAACTTTTTCGGACTTGGTCTTCATCCATCCTTCATCAGCTTTAGGTATCAGCGTTACCCCACACTACTTTTCAGATTTTCACTTTGTATCCTGCACTCTTGTTCACCCTGCCCTGCCTGTCACCATCTATTCATACCTTTCCCCCACTTCCTGAAACCTCCACTCTTTCTCTTCTTCCTCCATGGATTCCAGCATTCTATGTTTCTGCACAGACCTCAGAATGTTTTGCAGACATCTCGTCATGGAAGTTTAGCTCATCAGCAGAAACTAAAATGCAGCAAGACTGAGCTGCTGTATATCCCTGGAGATGCATCCATATGATTTATGTGAACTCTATGGAGAACTCTTATGTCACACCATCTAACCAGACACGTGAACTCTGGGTAGATCTAGTAAAGGAACTCACTTTCCTCATATTGCATCACGACTCTTCTGTGTCCTGCCCACAGGTGGTAGAATGAACTCTAACGTGGTATGATTTCTCCAGCTGATGACCCAGCTTTGTCCAGGCCCCCTTACCATTTTTTTCTACCTGTTCCTGTCATTACAGACATTTTATGTCCAGTTTGTCTGACCTGCATCTTGCTCTGTTGTAATCCTAGTTTACTTTGCAGTTCGTCTATACACTCGTGTATGTGATATTAAGAATCTGAACCTTTAGGAGGAAAAATAATTTGATTACCTTCACTTTTATATTAGTGGTGTTGTAAGAAGAGGTATGAACACTCACCTGCACCTAATCCTAACCATAAACACCTTTGTTTTTGTTTGTTTTTTGGAGATTGTATGAGATGAAATTGAAACAATACATGTACCAGCTTCTGATTTTAATTCAAATCATTCACCTTTTAGGTGTACACACTTGTGCACATTTAAGTATGCACACACAGTGACTATGAATAGCTACATCCACATTCAGTTCAGTAAGAGGTAGCACAATTCATTCTATGAATGTTGCACGATCAGGACCTTCAGAATGAGCTGAAAGTCATAAACTACATTCCTGTAACTATCTGCTTACTAGTTCAGTCATGATTAACTCAGAGCAGTCTGTTGTCTCTGGGCCATGATGATGCTGACAGACCCATCACTACATGAGCAAGACTAAATAAAGATTCAATATCAATTAGAGCTCTTTCTTCTCCCACTGTTATAAAGAGAGGAGAGTGAGAACTTCAGTAAAGGTCATCAGGAGATTTGAGTGACAGATACAAAGAAAAAATAAGAAGTGAAAAATTACCTCCTCACTCAATAGTACATAAAGAGGTAGATTTACTCAGTGAAACACACACACACACACACACACACACACACACACACACACACACACACATTTGCATGAACAGCTCGGAGTCCTAGAATAGATCAGCACTTTCAGCAGATGTTCATGGTTCTTCAGCCAAACTCACTCAAGCACAACACACAGTGCTGCACTCGACCTGCTGTTAAAGTTGCTGTTCATACCTGATATTAACATGGTTAACATGATATTTACAAACATTTTTGCAATGAATAGATATTTTCTGGCTAGCGCTGTCAATTAGTTGGTCCTTCGTTGCCGTCCTGGATGCTTCAGGACACATTAGAGTTCACACTACAAATGTGATGTGGCCATATGCATCCCAGACCACCTCCGAATGTGGTTTGAGTGAACGAATCACAATGCGTCTTCAATATACATTCGACCCCGTTCATACCTGTACTTAGCGCTGTCCACTTATAATCCAATCACCCAGGATGCGTGTTAATGCCAGGTGTTAACTGGACAAAAGGCAATTCACTAAAAGGAGACACGCTTTCCACATTGAAGCTTTATTCAGCACAGCTACACCACTGACACCACCTCAGACTGATAAGCGTGTTTTAAAGTGGACAACTGAATTCTTTTGGACTGAAACAAAATGAAAATAAAAAGGAATCTCTCATGAACTTTCGACCAGTTAGATTTTAACATTCTCTCTATAATTCACTAAAAACTATTTTCCAGAAAATCTACATCTGATCCCAGAAGCTAAATTCACACAGTAACTCTGTAGTAGTGTGAGATTTACAGTAAGATTGGGGGAATGTGGTAAAGGCATCTCCATACTTAAGGACACTTTGCATTGGCAGCACATGCTTCAGTGCTCTGGGAGTGTTTATAGCGCTGTGACTTTAACACTTCATGACTGAGAGCTGCTGCTACAGCAACTTCACCCACAGCTACCATGACTTTGATCCCCGTCTTCATCTGGACACTGATCCTCTGGACTCAAGGTCAGACACTGCTTCAGATTTTATCTCTACATTGATCTGTTCATACAAATATACTCATTGTTTCTATTATAATATTTCACTTACTTATATTATAAGGTGTATTATTAAACATTTTTTTTCAGAATGCAGAGGTCAAGTCACAGTAACTCAGACCCCTCCAGTGAAATCTGCTCTTCCAGGAGAAACAGTTACCATAAACTGTAGAACCAATCCGGCAGTGTATCATCACAGTTCATATGGTGACCTATTACACTGGTATCAGCAGAAACCTGGAGAAGCTCCTAAACTCCTGATTAAACTTGTAAATCAGCTACAGTCGGGTTTTCCAGCTCGTTTCAGTGGCAGTGGATCTGGATCTGATTTCACTCTGACCATCACTGGAGTCCAGACTGAAGATGCAGGAGATTATTACTGTCAGAGTTACCATTATATCAGTAGCACCGACCTGTTCACACAGTGTTATAGAGGCGTACAAAAACCTCCCTCAGTCAGATTGTAGAGAGACTGCACTGCTGCAGCTGGGAGCGACTGCAGGTGCTGAGTTGGAGGATGTGATACGACACAATGTCACTCTGTGGAGGAGAGGAACCACACCACACTAACTCACAACTCACATTAGAAATCTCTCAATAATCATCACACCACACTGCACACAGTCCATCACGTCTTCTACTGTAAGATCAGTAGTTTTTTTTTCACTTATCAGTGTCTATCACTAATCCTGCAGCCATTACAGTCTCTGATATCAGTCACTGTTATTAATTTATTCTCAGTCTTAGTTTCTGTCTCTATATTCTGTCTCATATCTCTTTCTTACACTCCTATAACATGACCTTCTTCAACTGCCCCCTGACACAAAATAAACATTTTGGACCTGGTCCTCATCCATCCTTCCTCATCTCTAGGTATCAGCGTTACCCTGCTGTATTTTTCAGATTCACTTACAGATCACTTTGTATCCTGCACTCTTGCTCTCCCTGCCCTTCATATCACCCTCTATTTGTACTGTACCTCTCCCCCACTTCCTGAATCCTCCACTCTTTCTCTTCCTCCTCCATAAATTTCAGCACCTTATGTTTCTGCACAGATCTCAGCATGTCTAGCAGACATCTCATCATGAATGACAGCTCATCAGCTGAAACTAAGTCTCAGAAACACTGAGCTGCTGTTTTTCCCTGGAGATCCTTCCCCTTGTCAAGATTTTTTGATCTGACAACACAGGAAACCTTGAGCTAGTTCTGAACAACCATTTAAACTTCTCTCCTCATATTCCTAACCTGATTTGGTCATGCAGGTTTCTCATTTACATCAGGAGTCTCTGGCCAGTTCTGTCCACAGAGGTCATTCAAGATCTTGTCCAGTCCTTTATTATCTTGATATTAGTCTACTGCAGTCTACACAAGTTTATACCTCTTGTATTTGTACTCAAAACAGCAGAACACAAATATGTACTTCGTCACCAGATCTTATTTATATGCACTTAACATGTATGTATTATATTAACCTTAAGAACATACTATTTACAGGTACAGTGGGCTCACCTACACAAACACCATAAAAAACTTCTACTCCTTAGTGCAGTTGCAGGCCCAATGCACGACTCATGTTTATTGTGGCCTAAAAACAAATGGCCGCTTCGGTCACTGTAACAGCTAAATGAAGTAAAACTCACTCACGGGTTAGGAGTAACTGGCTGCACTCCGGTCACGGTGGCACAATGTCTTTGTTGTCAGTGTGAGGATTTCCAGTATTGCCAGAGGAAGTCTGAACTTCATGGCAACTCAGATAGCTGTATGTGAGACCGCTGTATGTGAGATCCTTGGAGTCTCTGAGGCCTAGCCACAGGTTTTAAACTGCCTTTGGTTTGCTGGGAGAGCTCACCTCCATTAATGTCTGCGTTACTCCGTGTCAGAAAAGCTAATGGCTACCGAGCTAACAGGTATCCAGCCTCCTGGCTGATTCACTGTTAGATGTTTTGGATGGAAAGTCCAATGTCCTAAACTTTTGTCAAGAATATCCAATTTATTGAACTAACAATTGCTCTCTATACATGACCCAACTTTCAACACACTGATAACCACAACGTCGTTGTTTTTTTCTCTCTTCATGCCGTTCTCCCTCGTTCTCTCCTCCACATGACGAGCTTCTTCCGGTCCTGATGAAGACCTTGACCTGGATGAAACTATGCATTCAACATCACAATTAGTACTTTGTTGCTCCTCCTCTGGCTTTTATGATGGCCTGAATTCTTTGAGGCAGGGCCTTCACTAATGAAAAACTATTTTTTCCATCAAGCTGGTTTCAACTTTCTCGAAAGCAGTTGAAAGATGGATTGATATCCAGACTGTTTGCTGGCCATGTCATTTAGTTGAACTGAATGGGCTGAAATTCCCACAGCTATGCTGTAAAATCTATGGAAGGCCTTCCCAGAAGAGTGGAGGTTATTTTAACAGCAAAGGTGGGGAACAATTGTGAGAATGTCACATATACATTACAGCGCAGTGAAATTCTTTTCTTCACAGATCCCAAGAAGTTGCTGCCATACTCACCTTCTGTGTCTCCCTCGCACTAGTGCTGGCCCGGGCTCCACTCGTGGATCCCTGGGTGAACTCGAGACAACAGGGAAGGAACTGGCTGAATGCCACCATATGTCGAGCTCACTCAGCGGGTCTGCTTGGTAAGCCTGCAACACTGTCATTGTCGGCGGTGACCCACAAGCAAGACTACTACCGCATAGGCCTTGCTCACCAATGCCACGATGGCCTTGCACGGTGGCTTGGATGGAAAGCCAGCCCCACTAATTACCTGCCATGAACAGAGAGAGGTAGCTCGCAAGTGCCTCCTCCACCTTCAGCATAGCTAAATAGCCATGCCGTTCATTCCCCACAATGGCAGAATAATCCAACATCGTGGGGTTATAAATACTGCTTATGCATGGTTTTCCCCCAGAAGCCTGATATTTTGTAATGCACTTCTGGAAGAAAGGGGAGTTTCTGCAGTGTGAGGGATTTACTTTCACTGGAGAGAAAAAGGCTCATCCAGCCTTAGTAATCACTTCAAGCAGCTCTTTATATGCTGCTCTCAGTTTTTAGCACATCCTTCTGGCTCCTCGGAGTCAGAGAGGAATTATTACTAATATTTTTGTGTGTGTGTGTGTTTTTTTCCCTTTTGACTTTCCATAGCAGAAGGAGGAGTCGCGACGCGAGCTCCAAAATCCAGCGGACCCGGAAACAGAGCAAGAGATAGAGCAGCACTCGTCTCCGGTTCCTCTTCTGGATCCATAAGAGATCCCCCGAACCTTAGACGGCTAGCTGCCTCGGCAGCGGCCCACCCAGATCCACGAGGCACTGAAACCCAACTCGCTTTCGGCTTCCGAGAAGAGTGCGAGTCGCGAGCCGAGCTGCTTAATGTAGGCGTTACCATGCGCAGCCTCTTGAAGCAATGGACAAAGTGAGAACTGAGTGTGTAATCTGTGGTGAGAGACTAGCGAATGAAAGCATGAAGCCCTGCAAACTGAGGAGGCATCAGTGCACCAAATACCCAGAGATCGTGGGTCAACCCGGAGAATTTTACCTTAGGACATAAGAACTTGTGTCCTTCGAGTACGCTCTCCTAATTGCCCAATTGTCCAAAAAGCTGCACACCATCGGAGAAACTCTGATCAAACCCGCTTGTGTAAAAATGGCAGAAATAACGTGCGGGACACAGGTGGCTTCAAAACTGTACCTCTGTCCTTTAATACAGTAAAAGACAGAATTAACAGAATGGCAGATGATGTTGAGAACACGTTGGAGGAAAAGTTAAAGATGCACCAATTTTCTATCCAACTTGATGAAACTTCCACTGTGGCAGATGAAGCAGTACTCATTGCATATGTGCAGTACATTGAAGACTCCGATATAAAGCAGGAATTTATTTTGTCTACAAATTTATCAACAACGACACGAGGAGAAGATATTTTCCATGCGATTGATACGTACTTCACCAAGCAAAACATTCCCTATAATCATTTAGTTGCATGCTGCACAGATGGAGCTGCTTCAATGATGGGGAAAAGTGAGGAAAAACTTCCAAGCCAAAGGTAAAAGCAAGGAGAAGAAGAACAGGATGTTCCTCCAGCCTCCCAAGGTCAAAATGGAGCATAGAGATTAATAATTGTGTGAAGACAAAAACAAACAAACACACACACACACACACAAACAAACAAACAAACAGATGTGGAAGTCCAACCATCTACACCTCCTCTTCTGGATTTCCCTTCAGGTGTGCATGTGTGTGTGTGTGTGTGTTGCAGGAATGTGACACCCTCAGTCCAGCTGAGGGCGCTGTGAAACAACACATTTATCTCCTGCAGCCCTGTGTAGTCTTTTCTCATCTGCTAGGTGGAAAAAGTCATCCTGTGGCTGAATGGAAGCTTCCATCCATCCATCCATTCATCCATCCATCTTCTATGCCGTTTTATCTTTTTTAGGGTAACGGGGAACCTGGAGCCTATCCCAGGGAGCATCGGGCACAAGGCGGGGTACACCCTGGACAGGGTGCCAATCGGATGGAAGCTTCTCACTGTTTAAATACTCTGTCGCAGTGAATTGAGCAGTCATCACAATAGTTCCTTCAGGAGCAGTCAGGCTTGTAGTGTCTTGTCTTTTCCTTTCTTTCTTTCTTTTTGTTTTTCAGTATGTACATATGTGAGTTTGATGTTAATTGTGCACATGAGGGGAAAAAATGCTTTCTTTTTGTCCTTTTTTTTTTTTTACCCCATCACCTAGAATAAAACTTGTTTGTAGCCTACAGTAAAATTTAAAGTTGTTCTTGTGTTTTTTTTCTTTTTTTTTTTTCACATGGTCTCTCTCTCCTTTCTACCAGAGTTTTGAAATTTTACCTCACTAGCACAAGTCAGTATTGATGACACATTACTAATAATTTGGTATTATTGGAATGGAAACCTGTGTAGTAGGGGTAACGATACATCACGATGCAGCAATGTGCATTGCGGAAATGTGCGATTTATTTTGTGTAAATTATCCCTCTATTAGTTATGTATCGAGTGCAGTTGCACTGTTTGGACATCCATAAAATGAAAATGTATGGAACATGCTGGTCACATGATCTCGTGTTTCACCATTGCGAATCATCTGCGGTTGTGAAGTGACCGATAGCGCCTGATCACAACTCCCAACACTCATTATTTGTCAGTCCCTGCAGGATTTTGCGATCATAGAAATGAGCCCAAAATCACGGAAACTCCACAATATTCGGAGGAGCTTGCGATTTTACAAAATTTCCACAGATTTTCTGCAGATTTGGGCCAAGACACGTCATGTGACGTCATCAGAACACACATTCTGTCAAAGCCGTCATCGATTCACATGCATCGGACAATATTACAGCAAAAAGGTCTCATTTAACAACAAACATCACTGTGAAAGACCGTGCAATACAATTTTGTGCGATTTCAGTTTCTCCAATTCAAGTATTTTTCTGCAAAAAAGCACAAAAACTTCACAAATAAATTTTTTAAAAACCAGCAGCAAAATCGAGCATTTTTGGCCACAACAATCACAAAAAAACTGCAAAATCCTGTTCAGACTGATGTGTGATACACAACCAGGTTATAAGAGTTAAATAGAGCTTTTAAGTAGCCTTCAGACGACACCATCGACTCACCGTGCCCAAAGAAGAGGCTGCACTTTAGCCACCTTTGGAGCTCTATCTCTGGGGTAAGTTAACGCCTCAGGCGCTGCTACGGAGAGAATTTATCAATTTATTCATTTTTAAGATAACCTGTAGTGCATTTTGTTTACCATATTAAACCTCTGCTCCTAGTCATTTTTGATTCATTTCGTTTCATCCAGACAAAAATGCACATTGTTTTGCCTTCTTTATTATTCAGAATTAAAAAAAAAAGGAATCTTTTAAGTCAGTTTTTTTCTTCATTAAAGTTTTGTTAGAAATCAAATTGAATCGAATCGTGAATCCAGCATCGTGAATCGAATCTTGGAGAATGTATCGTTACACCCCTACTTCCTAGTGTTGGTGTTTTACAAGACAGAAGCCAGGGAATTGTGAGAGATTTTTAAATAGTGTTGAGATTTCTAATTGAAATAAAAACAAGAGTGAACACCTTCCACAAAGAGAAGTGGTTATGTTGACAGATTTTGTGCAAACAGGAAACAGTTCATATGAAGTTGTTTTGATAAAGTATGAAGCGTATAGTGTTGTACCTCTATTTAAAATGCTTGATTTAACAAGGAAAGCACCGTAAATACAAATTCTGAGAAATTGGGTTTAAGTTCTGTGTTTCAGTTCTGTGTGTATCATGTCCGTTGTGAAAATGCTTTCTGCATTCAAATCTCATGCTTCAGTGCTCTGGGAGTGTTTATAGCGCTGTGACTTTAACACTTCATGACTGAGAGCTGCTGCTACAGCAACTTCACCCACAGCTACCATGACTTTGATCCCCGTCTTCATCTGGACACTGATCCTCTGGACTCAAGGTCAGACACTGCTTCAGATTTTATCTCTACAATGATCTGTTCATACAAATACAATCATTGTTTCTATTATAATATTTCACTTACTTAAAATTTATGTTACATTAACAATAATTTTTTTTTCAGAATGCAGAGGTCAAGTCACAGTAACTCAGACTCCTGCAGTGAAATCTGCTCTTCCAGGAGAAACAGTCACCATCAACTGTAGAACCAATCCTCAGGTGTACCAAGGTTGGGGTTATCAGCCTTTAGCTTGGTATCAGCAGAAACCTGGAGAAGCTCCTAAACTACTGATCATAAAAGCAAATCAGCTACAGTCGGGTATTCCAGCTCGTTTCAGTGGCAGTGGATCTGGATCTGATTTCACGCTGACCATCAGTGGAGTCCAGACTGAAGATGCAGGAGATTATTACTGTCAGAGTCGGCATGAAATCACTGGCTACTGGTTCACACAGTGTTATAGAGTCGTACATAAACCTCCCTCAGTCAGATTGTAGAGAGACTGCACTGCTGCAGCTGGGAGCGACTGCAGGTGCTGAGTTGGAGGATGTGATACGACACAATGACACTCTGTGGAGGAGAGGAACCACACCACACTAACTCACAACTCACATTAGAAATCTCTCAATAATCATCACACCACACTGCACACAGTCCATCACGTCCTCTACTGTCAGATAAATAGTTTCCTGATTTTCTAGACTGTCATGGTGCAAACTGTGAAAAATAGTTCTATGTGCTATTAGTCTATCTATATTCACTCCCTTTATATAAACACACTCTTCATCTAATATCCTGTAGATAGACATGATCCACCAGTCTCACACACACACACACACCCAAAGCCGGTTCTAGATGTTTGGAGGCCCCCCGCACCCCTCCTATGACAACATGCTTTTTTACCCCATTAATTTAAAATGTTAACTTTATTCAACTTTTTTTGCAGTAATTTGTTCAATAATTTATTTACAGTAACACACAAATCCACTATTTGAGATAACGAACAGTTTTGCCAACTCTATACAGTAACATGGGGGGAAAAAAATACAAAACACCATTACATTGCCAACAAATAATAACAGATGAACACTTCCTGCACACCACTTCAGTAAATGAACATCAGTGCCTTTATGTTTTTTCCAAGCTGGGTATGGACAGGATTTCCCCCTCCTATTGACCCTATATAGACTATAGATATAGTCATATTATGTGTTGTAGTGCAATACCTTAAATATGCACTATATACACGAATCAACTGCTAGTGGAAGTGAAAGAGACAAACTACTACACAGAAAGAATAGTTCATTTCTACGTAAAATTGTATGCTTATTTTTTTATTAAATATAACAATAATATTTATGATTTGAAAACTAAATGAAGTATTATGTTAGAGCAGTAATGTAAACATCAGCACAATTTAGTAGATACACAGACAGTTGAGGAACTTTTTTTTAATACTCTAGTGTGTTTACTCTTTGATTTTGAATACAAACTTCTTTACTTTTACTTTAGTATTTTGCTCCTGATCCCGACGCAATGTCATTGTACGTGCGAATTCAAAGTGTCTGACAGTCTCGACGCGTCCACGGTGCTCACCCTCTTTTGAACTCAGAATAAACCAGCAAATGATCTATCCTGAAATGACTCTGATCGACAGAACAAGGCCCAGTTCATTTTTAGAGTACAGTACAATCACTCCAAAATAGATGATGATAACTCACACACCTGCATCACGAGCTGCACTTTCTTTGCGTGTCTGTTTAGCCTTTTCGCTCAGCAGCCCCTGAAGGATGTGTTCGTTTCTACGCCATCATAAGTCACTGACTTAAAGTCAGTCAGCTGCAGAAAAGTTGCAATTTTGTATTTTGTTCATCGTACCCTCTCTCTTCATACATTCAGAGGGTGGGACCCACTTTGAAACGGTAATATTAACTGGTTTCACTACAGGTGAGTGACAATTCATCTATATCCAATAGACAAAGAGCGTAACCTTTTCCTGCACATCTTGATTGGTGGACTAGCGTATAAGGAAGTTACGGTTATGAAGCCGCTGCTTCCAATACCGAGGCTCTAGGCAATTGCCTACTCTGCCTATAGGTAGTGCCGGCCCTGCACACACCTACCTATTCATTTGACACAATTCTTTTACACCGGTCTGTGTCTGTGTGTGTGATCTGTTGGTTTCCAGAACTTTTGGGGCCCAAAACAAAACCATCCTCATCAAACGCTCGTGTGCAGACTATCACTAATTATATTCAACCATCTTGCTTGTGTAGTCAGAAACATCAACGGAACTCAATAAGATCAGCTGTGACTCTCTCAGGCGGGGTTTATTACCTTGTCTTTTGTTTTAATCGTTTGAACATATAGCATGGGGTGCATGGTGGTTTAGTGGTTAGCATGTTCGGATCACGCCGCCAGGGTTGGGGGTTCGATTCCCACCGCTGCCCTCTGTGTGTGGAGTTTCCTCCGAGTACTCCGGTTTCCTCCCCCAGTCCAAAGACATGCATGGTAGGCTCAGGGAATGTTACCTGCTCCCTGGTTTTGTTTCCCCTGGATCACATGAACCTATTTCAACAACAAAGATATTAGTGTTTCTCCTCACTTCTGTGTAAATTCTTGCTGTTTGAGGTGCCATGTGCTTGGTCAGTGTTCATGGTGTACTGATATTGCCTAACTCACAGGTTCCTAACCCTGGTCTACCCATTGTCCACCCCAGTAACCCCAGTCCTGCACATTTCAGCGCTTCAGTGTTACTGCAGACAAAACACTAATATGTGCAGGACAGGGAACACTCCAGGACCAGGGATTGGAAGCTGTGGGCTAACTAATACATTCTAGGTACATACTGATGTTTAAAGTGTAACGTGTCTCTTGGTATGGGGAATTTCACTATATAAGGAATACTTGTGATTTTTTGTAACTGAATATTTATTTCACTTCAGTGTGAGTAACATACAGGGGTACAGTCGTGATTAATACAGTAGGTGTAACAGCATTTCCAACACCATCACACCAGTCCCCAACTAGCAGATGGGTGAAAGTAACATGAAATTTCCCACAACCTCTTTAAAATTAAAATGCTTTACCACTTTAATCTCACTCAACCACATCCTCAGTGTAGATGCTTTCTCTCCATTAGTTCAGGCTGAAGACAATTCAATATACAGGACACTTAGAAAATTCTACAGCCAAAGGTTATTTAGTTATATATTATATACTATATGGTGTAAAACCAAGTGTTATTATTATTATTATTATTATTATTATGTATTTTTCATATACTGAGAGATGCATTGGTGATTTGTGTACGATGTGCATAATCAATAATGTGCAGCAAAAGTGTTCACTGATTCAAAAGGCTTTTATTAATAATTCAAAGCAGGACATTGCAGTGATACACACACTTAACACATATTTAGGTGATAAGAAGAAGAGCTGAGTTAAAGTGAGGAGTGTGTGAGCTCACATGTTAATAACTCAGATGAAATGATGAAAGTGGGACATTTGAGCAGTAAAGGCCACATGGAACACACAGTGAAGCAGTAGAAGGTGAGCTGAGTAACGTGTGTGTGAGCTCACAGCTCTCAGCACTGCTCTGTGTTCACTGTGCTCACCACAGGTGGTTGGTTGTCCTTGGAGGCCTCACAGGTCACCACCTTGTTCCTCCACTGCTCCGGGTGGAGGCTCAGCGTGCTGCTCCAGCTGTAGAGGCCGTCCGCCTGCAGAACTGCGGTGCTGCGGCTCTCCCCCGAGCTCCAGCTGCTCCCATCAACCTTCCAGCTCAGCCTCCAGTCCGAGGGGAAGCCCTTGTAGGCCACGCACACGAGTGTGACCTTCTCCTGCTGCAGCTCCACACTGGAGGGGGGCAACACCGTCACACTGGGCTGGGTGAGGCCTAGACACACACACACACACACACACACACACACACACACACACACACACAGTTGAGAAAGGAAGACACAGCTGTCAGTCACTCAGGCTTCGTTTCAGCTCGCTGTGTGTGTTTCACTTCCCTTTATATCTTACAGAGCAGAACTGAGTTCAGTGGAGCATCACAAACGTTTCACATTCAATTCAAATACTTTTACATCTTAAATCTATAATGAGTTATATTACTGTGATCACTGGAAGTTCAAATCTAACTGTACAGTTTATTCAATAATCTGAAACATTACAATTATTTTATAATATGAATAAACGGTATTTAAAATACAACATATTTATTATTTAAGTAAATTCAGTTTATGCTTCAACATTTAACTCTGTTTATGGACTCACAGTCTCTGAGATATTAAATATAGTTAAATATAGTTAGTGTAATTCAACAATAAAAAGTAAGTAATATACACTAACAAATTCTATTTTGTTTGTCGATTTAAATTAAAATGAGCTACTCGCACTAAAGTCAGATACATTTTCTCAAACTTCTAAAATAAGAAAAATGAGAAACAAAATGTACACAATTTAATTTAGTCATTAATCTGAACACACTCCATTTCAGTCATTAATCTGAACACACTGCATTTCAGTCATTAATCTGAACACACTCCATTTCAGTCATTTATCTGAACACACTGCATTTCAGTCATTAATCTGAACACACTCCATTTCAGTCAATAATCTGAACCCAGTGCATTTCAGTCATTAATCTGAACACACTCCATTTCAGTCATTAGTCTGAACACACTCCATTTCAGTTATTAAGATGAACACACTGCATTTCAGTCATTAATCTGAACACACTCCATTTCAGTCATTAATCTGAACACACTCTATTTCAGTCATTAATCTGAGCACACTCCATTTCAGTCAATAATCTGAACACACTCCATTTCAGACATTAATCTGAACACACTTCATTTCAGTCATTAATCTGAACACACTCCATTTCAGTCATTAATAAACAGATTACTTACGGCCCACAGACAGTTTAGTTCCTCCACCGAAAGTGTACCACAGTGATACAAACAGGTTTAGTGGCCGTACAAAAACCCTGCTGCTCTAAACTCACTGCTCTCTCCATCCATTTAAACCTCTTATTACAAAACAGCTACAAAACACCAACTTCTGTTCACATCAGCTGATTAATACACTAACTCTCTGACTGTTTTTATTACGTTTTAGTGTTTTTTCTCTTTTTAAACATCAAGATTGTCAGTCTAAACTGAGGATGCAGCTAGTGAGTAATTCACACGAATAAATTACACAAACTAAAAGCTCAAAATTCACAAAATGTAGATCAGCAATTGCACAGGTTTTACCCATAATGCATCACTGAGTAAAAATGCTGATGTACTAATGATAAATTTGCAATATACGACTGAATGTGTGGAGCTAAAGTGAGAATAATTCTCCACTCCTTCTGTAGACTGATAGAAAGTTATGATATGATGTTTAAGTCCTACAATAATCTAATCATTAATTTACCATCCAAAATATTAGTGTGTATTTACTCACTGCCAACAGTGATGCTGCTTCTTCCACCATAAATCCACTACAGTGAGAAACTCATTAACATTCAGTACAAACACCATCCAGTGAAAGTTTACGCTTCTCTCTCTAATTCACTTATTTATGCATCTTAGACCTAAAAGTGTTTTCGAGAAACTCTCCATCTGACCCCAGAAGCTAAATTCACACAGTAACTCTGTAGTAGTGTGAGATTTACAGTAAGATTGGGGGAATGTGGTAAAGGCGTCTCCATACTTAGAGGACACTTTGCATTGGCAGCACATGCTTCAGTGCTCTGGGAGTGTTTATAGCGCTGTGACTTTAACACTTCATGACTGAGAGCTGCTGCTACAGCAACTTCACCCACAGCTACCATGACTTTGATCCCCGTCTTCATCTGGACACTGATCCTCTGGACTCAAGGTCAGACAGTGCTTCAGATTTTATCTCTACAATGATCTGTTCATACAAATATACTCACTGTTTCTATTATAATATTTCACTTACTTAAAATTTATGTTACATTAAAAATATATTTTTTTCAGAATGCAGCGGTCAAGTCACAGTAACTCAGACCCCTGTAGTGAAATCTGCTCTTCCTGGAGAAACGGTCACCATCAACTGTAGAACCAATCCGGCAGTGTATTATTCCAGTTCATACGGCCACGTTTCACACTGGTATCAGCAGAAACCTGGAGAAGCTCCTAAACTCCTGATTAAATTTGCAAATCAGCTACAGTCGGGTATTCCAGCTCGTTTCAGTGGCAGTGGATCTGGATCTGATTTCACTCTGACCATCAGTGGAGTCCAGACTGAAGATGCAGGAGATTATTACTGTCAGAGTTACCATTATATCAGTAGCACCGACCTGTTCACACAGTGTTATAGAGTCGTACAAAAACCTCCCTCAATCAGATTGTAGAGAGACTGCACTGCTGCAGCTGGGAGCGACTGCAGGTGCTGAGCTGGAGGATGTGATACGACACAGTGTCACTCTGTGGAGGAGAGGAACCACACCACACTAACTCACAACTCACATTAGAAATCTCTCAATAATCATCACACCACACGGCACACAGTCCATCACGTCCACTACTGTAAGATCAGTAGTTTTTTTTTCACTCATCAGTGTCTATCACTAACCCTGCAGCCATTACAGTCTCTGATATCAGTCACTGTTATTAATCTATTCTCAGCCTTAGTTTCTGTCTCTATATTCTGTCTCAAATCTCTTTCTTGCACTCCTATAACATGACCTTCTTCAACTGCCTCCTGACACAAAATAAACATTTTGGACCTGGTCCTAATCCATCCTTCCTCATCTCTAGGTATCAGCGTTACCCTGCTGTATTTTTCAGATTTTCACTTTGCATGCTGCACTCTTGCTCTCCCTGCCCTGCATATCACCCTCTATTATACTGTACCTCTCCCCCACTTCCTGAATCCTCCACTCTTTCTCTTCCTCCTCCATAAATTGCAGCACCTTATGTTTCTGCACAGATCTCAGCATGTCTAGCAGACATCTCATCATGAATGACAGCTCATCAGCTGAAACTAAGTCTCAGAAACACTGAGCTGCTGTATTTCCCAGGAGATCCTTCCCCATGTCAAGATTTATTGATCTCCCAGAAGAACTATTGGATCACACCTTCTGACAACACAGGAAACCTTGAGCTAGTTCTGAACAACCGTTTAAACTTCTCTCCTCATATTCCTAACCTGATTCGGTCATGCAGGTTTCTCATTTACATCAGGAGGGTCTGGCCAGTTCTGTCCACAGAGGTCATTCAAGATCTTGTCCAGTCCTTTATTATCTTGATATTAGACTACTGCAGTCTACACAAGTTTATACCTCTTGTATTTCTACTTAAAACAGCTGAACACAAATATATAGTTTGTAACCAGATCTTATTTATATGCACTTAACATGTATGTATTATATTAACCTTAAGAACATACTATTTACAGGTACAGTGGGCTCACCTACACAAACACCATAATAAACTTCTACTCCTTAGTGCAGTTGCAGGCCCAATGCACGACTCAGGTTTATTCAGGCCTAAAAACAAATGGCCGCTTCGGTCACTGCAAGAGCTAAATGAAGTAAAACTCACCCATGGGTTAGGAGTAACTGGCTGCACTCCGGTCACGGTGGCACAATGTCTTTGTTGTCAGTGTGAGGATTTCCAGTATTGTCAGAGGAAGTCTGAACTTCATGGCAACTCGGATCGCTGTATGTGAGATCCTTGGAGTCTCTGTGGCCTAGCCACAGCTTTTAAACTCACTTTGGTTTGCTGGGAGAGCTCGCCTCCGTTAATGTCTGGGTCACTCTGTGTCAGAAATGCTAATGGATACTGAGCTAACAGGTATCCAGCCTCCTGGCTGATTCAGTGTTAGATGTTTTTCTTGGAAAGTCCAATGTCCTCCACTTTTGTCAAGTACAGTTAATCTCAAGTTATCGAACTAACAACCGCTATATATACACGACGCAACTTTCAACACACTGTTAACCACAACGCTCTTGTTTTCTCTCTCTTCACGCCGTTCTCTCTCATTCTATCCTCCACATTACCAGCTTCTTCCAGTCCTGATGAAGACCTTGACCTGAATGAAATTACACATACAACAGAAATACAACGAACATATAAATGAAGTACTGCCCTGTCATAACCAAGCACAAACAAATACTAAATATAATAACATTTTCCATAACACCACAAACTGAGAACATCATACCCAACAGAAATTAAAGAGAATATATTATCTTTCCTCTCCTACTGGGCTACACTGAGATTCTGAGCTTTATTTGAGGAAAAATAACGCAATTTCAATCAGTTTTAATTTAATGACATGGTTAGAACAGGTATGAACACTAGTCTGTCCCTAATCCAACAATAAACACTAATTTGAGTGACAATGTTCAGACCACACTGAAAAAATACATATCCTGCCTTCTAATTTTAGTTCAAATCATTCACCTTTTATTTTTACACACTTGTGTACATTTAAGTATCGACACAGTGTAACTTTTTTTTACTCATTCAGAATGAGCTGAAAGTCATAAACAACATTCCTGTAACTATCTGCTTACTAGTTTAGTCATGATTAACTCAGAACAGTCTGTTGTCTCTGGGCCATGCTCTTTTGAACTCACGCTCACGCTCTTTTGAACTCAGAATAAACCAGCAAATGATCTATGCTGAAATGACTCTGATCGACAGAACAAGGTCCAGTTTATTTTTAGAGTACAGTACAATCACTCCAAAATAGATGATGATAACTCACACACCTGCATCACGAGCTGCACTTTCTTTGCGTGCCTGTTTAGCCTTTCGCTCAGCAGCCTCTGAAGGATGTGTTTGTTTCTACGCCATCATAAGTCACTGACTTAAAGTCAGTCAGCTGCAGAAAAGTTGCAATTTTGTATTTTGTTCATCGTACCCTCTCTCTTCATACATTCAGAGGGTGGGACCCACTTTGAAACGGTAATATTAACTGGTTTCACTACAGGTGAGTGACAATTCATCTATATCCAATAGGCAAAGAGCCTAACCTTTTCCTGCACATCTTGATTGGTGGACTAGCGTATAGGGAAGTTACGGTTATGAAGCCGCTGCGTCCAAGCCCGAGGATCTAGGCAATTGCCTACTCTGCCTTTAGGTAGTGCCGGCCTTGCACACACCTACCTATTCAATTGACACAACTCTTTTACATCGGTCTGTGTCTGTGTGTGTGATCTGTTGGTTTCCAGAACTTTTGGGGCCCAAAACAAAACCATCCTCATCAAACGCTCGTGTGCAGACTATCACTAATTATATTCACCATCTTGCTTGTGTAGTCAGAAACATCAACTGAACTCAATAAGATCAGCTGTGACTCTCTCAGGCAGGGTTTATCACCTTGTTTTTTGTTTTAATCGTTTGAACATATAGCATGGGGTGCATGGTGGTTTAGTGGTTAGCATGTTCGGATCACGCCGCCAGGGTTGGGGGTTCGAGTCCCGCCGCTGCCCTGTGTGTGTGTGTGGAGTTTCTTCCGAGTACTCCGGTTTCCTCCCCCAGTCCAAAGACATGCATGGTAGGCTGATTGGCATGTCCAAAGTGTCTGTAGTGTCTGTAGTGTATGAGTGGGTGTGTGAATGTGCTCTGCAATGGATTGGTAAGCTGTCCTGGGTGTACCCCGCCTTGTGCTCCCTGGGATAGTCTCCAGGTTCCCTCCGACCCTGTGTGATAAGTGGTATAGATAATGGATGGACGGATGGATTAGCTACACTAGCACTTTGCTCAGTAGAGGGAGATTTCAGACTGGAGGATGAACTCTGAGTAAGGATCAGCTGTGAGACTCAGGGAATGTTACCTGCTCCCTGGTGTTGTTTCCCCTGGATCACATGAACCTATTTCAACAACAAAGATATTAGTGTTTCTCCTCACTTCTGTGTAATTTCTTGCTGTTTGAGGTGCCACGTGCTTGATCAGTGTTCATGGTGTACTGATATTGCCTAACTCACAGGTTCCTAACCCTGGTCTACCCATTGTCCACCCCAGTAACCCCAGTCCTGCACATTTCAGCGCTTCAGTGTGTTACTGCAGACAAAACACTAAAATGTGCAGGACAGGGAACACTCCAGGACCAGGGATTGGAAGCTGTGGGCTAACTAATACATTCTAGGTACATACTGATGTTTAAAGTGTAACGTGTCTCTTGGTGTGGGGAAATTCACTATATAAGGAATATTATGATTTTTTGTAACTGAATATTTATTTCACTTCAGTGTGAGTAACATACAGGGGTACAGTCGTGATTAATACAATAGGTGTAACAGCATTTCCAACACCATCACACCAGTCCCCAATTAGCAGATGGGTGAAAGTAACATGAAATTTCCCACAAGCTGTTTTAAACAAAAATGCTTTACAACGTTAATCCCACTCAACCACATCCTCAGTGTAGATGCTTTCTCTCCATTAGTTCAGGCTGAAGACAATTCAAAATACAGGACACTTAGAAAATTATACAGGTTACATAGTTATATATTATATATATATGGTGTACAACCAAGTGTTATTATTAATATTAATATTATTATTATTATTATTATTATTATTATGTATTTTTCATATACTTAGAGATGCATTGGTGAATAGTGTACAATATGCATAATCAATAATGTGCAGCAAAAGTGTTTACTGATTCAAAAGGCTTTTATTAATAATTCAAAGCAGGACATTGCAGTGATACACACACTTAACACATATTTAGGTGATAAGAAGAAGAGCTGAGTTAAAGTGAGGAGTGTGTGAGCTCACATGTTAATAACTCAGATGAAATGATGAAAGTGGGACATTGGAGCAGTAAAGGCCACATGGAACACACAGTGAAGCAGTAGAAGGTGAGCTGAGTAACATGTGTGTGAGCTCACAGCTCTGAGCACTGCTCTGTGTTCACTGTGCTCACCACAGGTGGTTGGTTGTCCTTGGAGGCCTCACAGGTCACCACCTTGTTCTTCCACTGCTCCGGGTGGAGGCTCAACGTGCTGCTCCAGCTGTAGAGGCCGTCCGCCTGCAGAACTGCGGTGCTGCGGCTCTCCCCCGAGCTCCAGCTGCTCCCATCAACCTTCCAGCTCAGCCTCCAGTCCGAGGGGAAGCCCTTGTAGGCCACACACACGAGTGTGACCTTCTCCTGCTGCAGCTCCACACTGGAGGGGGGCAACACCGTCACACTGGGCTGCGTGAGGCCTACTCACACACACACACACACACACACACACACACACAGTTGAGAAAGGAATAGACAGCTGTCAGTCACTCAGGCTTCGTTTCAGCTCGCTGTGTGTGTTTCACTTCCCTTTATATCTTACAGAGCAGAACTGAGTTCAGTGGAGCATCACAAACGTTTCACATTCAATTCAAATACTTTTACATCTCAAATCTATAATGATTTATATTACTGTGATCACTGGAAGTTCAAATCTAACTGTACAGAATATTCAATAATCTGAAACATTACAATTATTTTATAATATGAATAAACGGCATTTAAAATACAACTTATTTGTTATTTAAGTAAATTCGGTTTATGCTTCCACATTTAACTCTGTTTATGGACTCACAGTCTCTGAGATATTAAATATAGTTAAATATAGTTAGTGTAACTCAACAACAAAAAAAAAAAGTCAGTATTATACACAAACAACAAATTCTATTTTGTTTGTAGATTTAAATTAAAATGAGCTACTCGCACTGAAGTCAGATACATTTTCTCAAACTTCTGAAATAAGAAAAATGAGAAACAAAATGAACACAATTTAATTTAGTCAGTAATCTAATCGACACTAATCGACACTCCATTTCAGTCATTATTCTGAACACACTCCATTTCCGCCATTAATCTGAACACACTCCATTTCAGTCCTTAATCTGAACACACTCCATTTCCGTCATTAATCTGAACACACTCTATTTCAGTCATTAATAAACAGGTTACTTACGGCCCACAGACAGTTTGGTTCCTCCACCGAAAGTCCACCACAGTGATACAAACAGGTTTGGTGGCCGTACAAAAACCCTGCTGCTCTAAACTCACTGCTCTCTCCATCCATTTAAACCTCTTATTACAAAACAGCTACAAAACACCAACTTCTGTTCACATCAGCTGATTAATACACTAACTCTCTGACTGTTTTTATTAAGTTTTAGTGTTTTTTCTCTTTTTAAACATCAAGATTGTCAGTCTAAACTGAGGATGCAGCTAGTGAGTAATTCACACAAATAAATTACACAAACTAAAAGCTGAAAATTCACAAAATGTACATCTGCAATTGCACAGGTTTTACCCATAATGCCTCACTGAGTAAAAATGCTGATGTACTAATGATAAATTTTCAATATACGACTGAATGTGTGGAGCTAAAGTGAGAATAATTCTCCACTCCTTCTGTAGACTGATAGAAAGTTATGATATGATGTTTAAGTCCTACAATAATCTAATCATTAATTTACAGTCAACATATTACTGTGTATTTACTCACTGCCAACATTGATTCTGCTTCTTCCACCATAAATCCACTACAGTGAGAAACTCATTAACATTCAGTACAAACACCATCCAGTGAAAGTTTAAGCTTCTCTCTCTAATTCACTTATTTATGCATCTTAGACCTAAAAGTATTTTCCAGAAAATCTCCATCTGACCCCAGAAGCTAAATTCACACAGTAACTCTGTAGTAGTGTGAGATTTACAGTAAGATTGGGGGAATGTGGTAAAGGCGTCTCCATACTTAGAGGACACTTTGCATTGGCAGCACATGCTTCAGTGCTCTGGGAGTGTTTATAGCGCTGTGACTTTAACACTTCATGACTGAGAGCTGCTGCTACAGCAACTTCACCCACAGCTACCATGACTTTGATCCCCGTCTTCATCTGGACACTGATCCTCTGGACTCAAGGTCAGACACTGCTTCAGATTTTATCTCTACAAGGATCTGTTCATACAAATACACTCATAGTTTCTATTATAATATTTCACTTACTTATATTATAAGGTGTATTATTACAATTTTTTTTTTTCAGAATGCAGAGGTCAAGTCACAGTAACTCAGACTCCTGGAGTGAAATCTGCTCTTCCAGGAGAAACAGTCACCATCAACTGTAGAACCAATCCACAGGTGTACCAAAGTTGGGGTTATCAACCTTTAGCTTGGTATCAGCAGAAACCTGGAGAAGCTCCTAAACTACTGATCATAAAAGCAAATCAGCTACAGTCGGGTTTTCCAGCTCGTTTCAGTGGCAGTGGATCTGGATCTGATTTCACTCTGACCATCAGTGGAGTCCAGACTGAAGATGCAGGAGATTATTACTGTCAGAGTTACCATTATATCAGTAGCACCGACCTGTTCACACAGTGTTATAGAGTCGTACAAAAACCTCCCTCAGTCAGATTGTAGAGAGACTGCACTGCTGCAGCTGGGAGCGACTGCAGGTGCTGAGTTGGAGGATGTGATACGACACAATGTCACTCTATAGAGGAGAGGAACCACACCACACTAACTCACAACTCACATTAGAAATCTCTCAATAATCATCACACCACAAGGCATACAGTGCATCACGTCCTCTACTGTAAGATCAGTAGTTTTTTTTTCACTTATCAGTGTCTATCACAAATCCTGCCGCCATTAATGTCTCTGATATCAGTCACTGTTATTAATCTATTCTCAGTCTTAGTTTCTGTCTCTATCTTCTGTCTCATATCTTTTTCTTGCACTCCTATAACATGACCTTCTTCAACTGCCTCCTGACACAAAATAAACATTTTGGACCTGGTCCTAATCCATCCTTCCTCATCTCTAGGTATCAGCGTTACCCTGCTGTATTTTTCAGATTATCACTTTGTATCCTGCACTCTTGCTCTCCCTGCCCTGCATATCACCCTCTATTTGTACTGTATCTCTCCCCCACTTCCTGAATCCTCCACTATTTCTCTTCCTCCTCCATAAATTTCAGCACCTTATGTTTCTGCACAGATCTCAGCATGTCTAGCTGACATCTCATCATGAATGACAGCTCATCAGCTGAAACTAAGTCTCAGAAACACTGAGCTGCTGTATTTCCCTGGAGATCCTTCCCCATGTCAAGATTTTCTCATCTGACAACACAGGACACCTTGAGCTAGTTCTGAACAACCATTTAAACTTCTCTCCTCATATTCCTATCCTGATTCGATCATGCAGTTTCTCATTTACATCAGGAGGGTCTGGCCAGTTCTGTCCACAGAGGTCATTCAAGATCTTGTCCAGTCCTTTATTATCTTGATATTAGTCTACTGCAGTCTACACAAGTTTATACCTCTTGTATTTGTACTCAAAACAGCAGAACACAAATATGTACTTCGTCACCAGATCTTATTTATATGCACTTAACATGTATGTATTATATTAACCTTAAGAACATACTATTTACAGGTACAGTGTGCTCACCTACACAAACACCATAATAAACTTCTACTCCTTAGTGCAGTTGCAGGCCCAATGCACGACTCATTTTTATTCAGGCCTAAAAACAAATGGCTGCTTCGGTCACTGTAAGAGCTAAATGAAGTAAAACTCACTCACGGGTTAGGAGTAACTGGCTGCACTCCGGTCACGGTGGCACAATGTCTTTGTTGTCAGTGTGAGGATTTCCAGTATTGCCAGAGGAAGTCTGAACTTCATGGCAACTCAGATCGCTGTATGTGAGACCGCTGTATGTGAGACCGCTGTATGTGAGATCCTTGGAGTCTCTGAGGCCTAGCCACAGGTTTTAAACTGCCTTTGGTTTGCTGGGAGAGCTCACCTCCATTAATGTCTGCGTTACTCCGCGTCAGAAAAGCTAATGGCTACCGAGCTAACAGGTATCCAGCCTCCTGGCTGATTCACTGTTAGATGTTTTGGATGGAAAGTCCAATGTCCTAAACTTTTGTCAAGAATATCCAATTTATTGAACTAACAATTGCTCTCTATACATGACCCAACTTTCAACACAGTGATAACCACAACGTCGTTGTTTTTTTCTCTCTTCATGCCGTTCTCCCTCGTTCTCTCCTCCACATGACGAGCTTCTTCCGGTCCTGATGAAGACCTTGACCTGGATGAAACTATGCATTCAACATCACAATTAGTACTTTGTTGCTCCTCCTCTGGCTTTTATGATGGCCTGAATTCTTTGAGGCAGGGCCTTCACTAATGAAAAACTATTTTTTCCATCAAGCTGGTTTCAACTTTCTCGAAAGCAGTTGAAAGATGGATTGATATCCAGACTGTTTGCTGGCCATGTCATTTAGTTGAACTGAATGGGCTGAAATTCCCACAGCCATGCTGTAAAATCTATGGAAGGCCTTCCCAGAAGAGTGGAGGTTATTTTAACAGCAAAGGTGGGGAACAATTGTGAGAATGTCACATATACATTACAGCGCAGTGAAATTCTTTTCTTCACAGATCCCAAGAAGTTGCTGCCATACTCACCTTCTGTGTCTCCCTCGCACTAGTGCTGGCCCGGGCTCCACTCGTGGATCCCTGGGTGAACTCGAGACATTAGGGAAGGAACTGGCTGAATGCCACCATATGTCGAGCTCACTCAGCGGGTCTGCTTGGTAAGCCTGCAACACTGTCATTGTCGGCGGTGACCCACAAGCAAGACTACTACCGCATAGGCCTTGCTCACCAATGCCACGATGGCCTTGCACGGTGGCTTGGATGGAAAGCCAGCCCCACTAACTACCTGCCATGAACAGAGAGAGGTAGCTCGCAAGTGCCTCCTCCACCTTCAGCATAGCTAAATAGCCATGCCGTTCATTCCCCACAATGGCAGAATAATCCAACATCGTGGGGTTATAAATATTGCTTATGCATGGTTTTCCCCCAGAAGCCTGATATTTTGTAATGCACTTCTGGAAGAAAGGGGAGTTTCTGCAGTGTGAGGGATTTACTTTCACTGGAGAGAAAAAGGCTCATCCAGCCTTAGTAATCACTTCAAGCAGCTCTTTATATGCTGCTCTCAGTTTTTAGCACATCCTTCTGGCTCCTCGGAGTCAGAGAGGAATTATTACTAATATTTTTGTGTGTGTGTGTGTTTTTTTCCCTTTTGACTTTCCATAGCAGAAGGAGGAGTCGCGACGCGAGCTCCAAAATCCAGCGGACCCGGAAAACAGAGCAAGAGATAGAGCAGCACTCGTCTCCGGCTCCTCTTCTGGATCCATAAGAGATTCCCCGAACCTTAGACGGCTAGCTGCCTCGGCAGCGGCCCACCCAGATCCACGAGGCACTGAAACCCAACTCGCTTTCGGCTTCCGAGAAGAGTGCGAGTCGCGAGCCGAGCTGCTTAATGTAGGCGCTACCATGCGCAGCCTCTTGAAGCAATGGACAAAGTGAGAACTGAGTGTGTAATCTGTGGTGAGAGACTAGCGAATGAAAGCATGAAGCCCTGCAAACTGAGGAGGCATCAGTGCACCAAATACCCAGAGATCGTGGGTCAACCCGGAGAATTTTACCTTAGGACATAAGAACTTGTGTCCTTCGAGTACGCTCTCCTAATTGTCCAAAAAGCTGCACACCATCGGAGAAACTCTGATCAAACCCGCTTGTGTAAAAATGGCAGAAATAACGTGCGGGACACAGGTGGCTTCAAAACTGTACCTCTGTCCTTTAATACAGTAAAAGACAGAATTAACAGAATGGCAGATGATGTTGAGAACACGTTGGAGGAAAAGTTAAAGATGCACCAATTTTCTATCCAACTTGATGAAACTTCCACTGTGGCAGATGAAGCAGTACTCATTGCATATGTGCAGTACATTGAAGACTCCGATATAAAGCAGGAATTTATTTTGTCTACAAATTTATCAACAACGACACGAGGAGAAGATATTTTCCATGCGATTGATACGTACTTCACCAAGCAAAACATTCCCTATAATCATTTAGTTGCATGCTGCACAGATGGAGCTGCTTCAATGATGGGGAAAAGTGAGGAAAAACTTCCAAGCCAAAGGTAAAAGTAAGGAGAAGAAGAATAGGACGTTCCTCCAGCCTCCCAAGGTCAAAATGGAGCATAGAGATTAATAATTGTGTGAAGACAAAAACAAACAAACACACACACACACACACAAACAAACAAACAAACAGATGTGGAAGTCCAACCATCTACACCTCCTCTTCTGGATTTCCCTTCAGGTGTGCATGTGTGTGTGTGTGTGTGTTGCAGGAATGTGACACCCTCAGTCCAGCTGAGGGCGCTGTGAAACAACACATTTATCTCCTGCAGCCCTGTGTAGTCTTTTCTCATCTGCTAGGTGGAAAAAGTCATCCTGTGGCTGAATGGAAGCTTCCATCCATCCATCCATTCATCCATCCATCTTCTATGCCGTTTTATCTTTTTTAGGGTAACGGGGAACCTGGAGCCTATCCCAGGGAGCATCGGGCACAAGGCGGGGTACACCCTGGACAGGGTGCCAATCGGATGGAAGCTTCTCACTGTTTAAATACTCTGTCGCAGTGAATTGAGCAGTCATCACAATAGTTCCTTCAGGAGCAGTCAGGCTTGTAGTGTCTTGTCTTTTCCTTTCTTTCTTTCTTTTTGTTTTTCAGTATGTACATATGTGAGTTTGATGTTAATTGTGCACATGAGGGGAAAAAATGCTTTCTTTTTGTCCTTTTTTTTTTTTTTACCCCATCACCTAGAATAAAACTTGTTTGTAGCCTACAGTAAAATTTAAAGTTGTTCTTGTGTTTTTTTTTCTTTTTTTTTTTTTTTCACATGGTCTCTCTCTCCTTTCTACCAGAGTTTTGAAATTTTACCTCACTAGCACAAGTCAGTATTGATGACACATTACTAATAATTTGGTATTATTGGAATGGAAACCTGTGTAGTAGGGGTAACGATACATCACGATGCAGCAATGTGCATTGCGGAAATGTGCGATTTATTTTGTGTAAATTATCCCTCTATTAGTTATGTATCGAGTGCAGTTGCACTGTTTGGACATCCATAAAATGAAAATGTATGGAGCATGCTGGTCACATGATCTCGTGTTTCACCATTGCGAATCATCTGCGGTTGTGAAGTGACCGATAGCGCCTGATCACAACTCCCAACACTCATTATTTGTCAGTCCCTGCAGGATTCTGCGATCATAGAAATGAGCCCAAAATCACGGAAACTCCACAATATTCGGAGGAGCTTGCGATTTTACAAAATTTCCACAGATTTTCTGCAGATTTGGGCCAAGACACGTCATGTGACGTCATCAGAACACACATTCAGTCAAAGCCGTCATCGATTCACATGCATCGGACAATATTACAGCAAAAAGGTCTCATTTAACAACAAACATCACTGTGAAAGACCGTGCAATACAATTTTGTGCGATTGCAGTTTCGCCAATTCAAGTATTTTTCTGCAAAAAAGCACAAAAACTCCACAAATAAATTTTTTTAAAACCAGCAGCAAAATCGAGCATTTTTGGCCACAACAATCACAAAAAAACTGCGAAATCATGTTCAGACTGATGTGTGTTACACAACCAGGTTATAAGAGTTAAACAGAGCTCTTAAGTAGCCTTCAGACGACACCATCGACTCACCGTGCCCAAAGAAGAGGCTGCACTTTAGCCACCTTTGGAGCTCTGTAAGATAACGCCTCAGTCGCTGCTACGGAGAGAATTTATGAATTTATTTATTTTTAAGATAATCTGTAGTGCATTTTGCTTACCATATTAAACCTCTGTTCCTAGTCATTTTTGATTCATTTCGTTTCATCCAGACAAAAATGCACATTGTTTTGCCTTCTTTATTATTCAGAATTTTAAAAAAAAGGAATATTTTAAGTCAGTTTTTTTCTTCATTAAAGTTTTGTTAGAAATCAAATTGAATCGAATCTTGGAGAATGTATCGTTACACCCCTACTTCCTAGTGTTGTTATTTTACAAGCCAGCAGCCAGGGAATTGTGAGAGATTTTTAAATAGTGTTGAAATTTCTAATTGAAATAAAAACAAGAGTGAACACCTTCCACAAAGAGAAGTGGTTATGTTGACAGATTTTGTGCAAACAGGAAACAGTTCATATGAAGTTGTTTTGATAAAGTATAAAGCATATGGTGTTGTACCTCTATTTAAAATGCTTGATTTAACAAGGAAAGCACCGCAAATACAAATTCTGAGAAATTAGGGTTTTTTTTTGTCGTACTGGTTTCAGTTCTGTGTGTATCATGTCCGTTGTGAAAATGATTTCTGCATTCAAATCCCATGCTTCAGTGCTCTGGGAGTGTTTATAGCGCTGTGACTTTAACACTTCATGACTGAGAGCTGCTGCTATAGCAACTTCACCCACAGCTACCATGACTTTGATCCCCGTCTTCATCTGGACACTGATCCTCTGGACTCAAGGTCAGACACTGCTTCAGATTTTATCTCTACAATGATCTGTTCATACAAATACACTCATTGTTTCTTTTATAATATTTCACTTACTTATATTATAAGGTGTATTATTACACATTTTTTTTCAGAATGCAGCGGTCAAGCCACAGTAACTCAGACTCCTGCAGTGAAATCTGCTCTTCCAGGAGAAACGGTCACCATCAACTGTAGAACCAGTCAGACAGTGTACAAGGACTCACATGGTGAAAGGTTACACTGGTATCAGCAGAAACCTGGAGAAGCTCCTAAACTCCTGATTAAACTTGTGAATCAGCTACAGTCGGGTTTTCCAGCTCGTTTCAGTGGCAGTGGATCTGGATCTGATTTCACTCTGACCATCAGTGGAGTCCAGACTGAAGATGCAGGAGATTATTACTGTCAGAGTCACCATGCCATCTCTGGCTACTGGTTCACACAGTGTTATAGAGTCGTACAAAAACCTCCCTCAGTCAGATTGTAGAGAGACTGCACTGCTGCAGCTGGGAGCGACTGCAGGTGCTGAGTTGGAGGTTGTGATACGACACAATGACACTCTGTGGAGGAGAGGAACCACACCACACTAACTCACAACTCACATTAGAAATCTCTCAATAATCATCACACCACACTGCACACAGTCAATCACGTCCACTACTGTAAGATAAATAGTTTCCTGATTTTCTAGACTGTCATGGTGCAAACTGTGAAAAATAGTTCTATGTGATATTAGTCTATCTATATTCACTCCCTTTATATAAACTCACTCTTCCTCCAATATCCTGTAGATAGACATGATCCCACCAGTCCCACGCACGCACGCACACACACACACACACACACACACACACACACACACACACACACACACACACACACACCCAAAGCCGGTTCTAGATGTTTGGAGGCCCCCCGCACCCCTCCTATGACAACATGTTTGTTTACCCCATTAATTTAAAATGTTAACTTTATTCAACTTTTTTTGCAGTAATTTGTTCAGTAATTTATTTACAGTAACACACAAATCCATTATTTGAGATAACGAAATGTTTTGCCAACATTATACAGTAACATGAGAAAAAAAAAATACAAGACACCATTACATTGCCAACAAATAATAACAGATGAACACTTCCTGCACACCACTTCAGTAAATGAACATCAGTGCGTTTATGGTTTTTCCAAGCTGGGTATGGACAGGATTTCCCCCTCCTATTGGCCCTATATAGACTATAGATATAGTCATATTATGTGTTGTAGTGCAATACCTTAAATATGCACTATATACACAAATCAACTGCTAGTGGAAGTGAAAGAGACAAACTACTACACAGAAAGAATAGTTCATTTCTACATAAAATTGTATGCTTATTTTTTATTAAATATAACAATATAATGTTTTGTGATTTGAAAACTAAATGAAGTATTATGCTAGAGCAGTAATGTAAACATCAGCGTAATTTAGAAGATACACAGACAGCTGAGGAACTTTTTTTAATACTCTAGTGTGTTTACTCTTTGATTTTGAATACAAACTTCTTTACTTTTACTTTAGTATTTTGCTCCGATCCCGACGCAATGTCATTGTACGTGCGAATTCAAAGTGTCTGACAGTCTCGACGCGTCCACGGTGCTCACGCTCTTTTGAACTCAGAATAAACCAGCAAATGATCTATCCTGAAATGACTCTGATCGACAGAACAAGGTCCAGTTTATTTTTAGAGTACAGTACAATCACTCCAAAACAGATGATGATAACTCACACACCTGCATCACGAGCTGCACTTTCTTTGCGTGCCTGTTTAGCCTTTCGCTCAGCAGCCCCTGAAGGATGTGTTCATTTCTACGCCATCATAAGTCACTGACTTAAAGTCAGTCAGCTGCAGAAAAGTTGCAATTTTGTATTTTGTTCATCGTACCCTCTCTCTTCATACATTCAGAGGGTGGGACCCACTTTGAAACGGTAATATTAACTGGTTTCACTACAGGTGAGTGACAATTCATCTATATCCAATAGACAAAGAGCGTAACCTTTTCCTGCACATCTTGATTGGTGGACTAGCGTATAAGGAAGTTACGGTTATGAAGCCGCTGCTTCCAATACCGAGGCTCTAGGCAATTGCCTACTCTGCCTTTAGGTAGTGCCGGCCCTGCACACACCTACCTATTCATTTGACACAATTCTTTTACACCGGTCTGTGTCTGTGTGTGTGATCTGTTGGTTTCCAGAACTTTTGGGGCCCAAAACAAAACCATCCTCATCAAACGCTCGTGTGCAGACTATCACTAATTATATTCAACCATCTTGCTTGTGTAGTCAGAAACATCAACGGAACTCAATAAGATCAGCTGTGACTCTCTCAGGCAGGGTTTATTACCTTGTCTTTTGTTTTAATCGTTTGAACATATAGCATGGGGTGCATGGTGGTTTAGTGGTTAGCATGTACGGATCACGCCGCCAGGGTTGGGGGTTCGATTCCCGCCGCTGCCCTGTGTGTGTGGAGTTTCCTCCGAGTACTCCGGTTTCCTCCCCCAGTCCAAAGACATGCATGGTAGGCTGATTGGCATGTCCAAAGTGTCTGTAGTGTATGAATGGGTGTGTGAATGTGCTCTGCAATGGATTGGTAAGCTGTCCTGGGTGTACCCCGCCTTGTGCTCCCTGGGATAGTCTCCAGGTTCCCTCTGACCCTGTGTTATAAGTGGTATAGATAATGGATGGACAGATGGATTAGCTACACTAGCATTTTGCTCAGTAGAGGGAGATTTCAGACTGGAGGATGAACTCTGAGTCAGGATCATCTGTGAGACTCAGGGAATGTTACCTGCTCCCTGGTGTTGTTTCCCCTGGATCACATGAACCTATTTCAACAACAAAGATATTAGTGTTTCTCCTCACTTCTGTGTAAATTCTTGCTGTTTGAGGTGCCATGTGCTTGGTCAGTGTTCATGGTGTACTGATATTGCCTAACTCACAGGTTCCTAACCCTGGTCTACCCATTGTCCACCCCAGTAACCCCAGTCCTGCACATTTCAGCACTTCAGTGTGTTACTGCAGACAAAACACTAAAATGTGTAGGACAGGGAACACTCCAGGACCAGGGATTGGAAGCTGTGGGCTAACTAATAAATTCTAGGTACATACTGATGTTTAAAGTGTAACGTGTCTCTTGGTATGGGGAAATTCACTATATAAGGAATAATTGTGATTTTTTGTAACTGAATATTTATTTCACTTCTGTGTGAGTAACATTCAGGGGAAAAGACATGATTAATACAGTAGGTGTAACAGCATTTCCAACACCATCACACCAGTCCCCAACTAGCAGATGGGTGAAAGTAACATGAAATTTCCCACAAGCTCTTTTAAACAAAAATGCTTTACAACTTTAATCTCACTCAACCACATCCTCAGTGTAGATGCTTTCTCTCCATTAGTTCAGGCTGAAGACAATTCAAAATACAGGACACTTAGAAAATTATACAGGTTACATAGTTATATATTATATATATATATATAGTGTACAACCAAGTGTTATTATTAATATTAATATTATTATTATTATTATTATTATGTATTTTTCATATACTTAGAGATGCATTGGTGAATAGTGTACAATATGCATAATCAATAATGTGCAGCAAAAGTGTTTACTGATTCAAAAGGCTTTTATTAATACTTCAAAGCAGAACATTGCAGTGATACACACACTTAACACATATTTAGGTGATAAGAAGAAGAGCTGAGTTAAAGTGAGGAGTGTGTGAGCTCACATGTCAATAACTCAGATGAAATGATGAAAGTGGGACATTTGAGCAGTAAAGGCCACATGGAACACACAGTGAAGCAGTAGAAGGTGAGCTGAGTAACATGTGTGTGAGCTCACAGCTCTGAGCACTGCTCTGTGTTCACTGTGCTCACCACAGGTGGTTGGTTGTCCTTGGAGGCCTCACAGGTCACCACCTTGTTCTTCCACTGCTCCGGGTGGAGGCTCAACGTGCTGCTCCAGCTGTAGAGGCCGTCCGCCTGCAGAACTGCGGTGCTGCGGCTCTCCCCCGAGCTCCAGCTGCTCCCATCAACCTTCCAGCTCAGCCTCCAGTCCGAGGGGAAGCCCTTGTAGGCCACACACACGAGTGTGACCTTCTCCTGCTGCAGCTCCACACTGGAGGGGGGCAACACCGTCACACTGGGCTGCGTGAGGCCTACTCACACACACACACACACACACACACACACAGTTGAGAAAGGAATAGACAGCTGTCAGTCACTCAGGCTTCGTTTCAGCTCGCTGTGTGTGTTTCACTTCCCTTTATATCTTACAGAGCAGAACTGAGTTCAGTGGAGCATCACAAACGTTTCACATTCAATTCAAATACTTTTACATCTCAAATCTATAATGATTTATATTACTGTGATCACTGGAAGTTCAAATCTAACTGTACAGAATATTCAATAATCTGAAACATTACAATTATTTTATAATATGAATAAACGGCATTTAAAATACAACTTATTTGTTATTTAAGTAAATTCGGTTTATGCTTCCACATTTAACTCTGTTTATGGACTCACAGTCTCTGAGATATTAAATATAGTTAAATATAGTTAGTGTAACTCAACAACAAAAAAAAAAAGTCAGTATTATACACAAACAACAAATTCTATTTTGTTTGTAGATTTAAATTAAAATGAGCTACTCGCACTGAAGTCAGATACATTTTCTCAAACTTCTGAAATAAGAAAAATGAGAAACAAAATGAACACAATTTAATTTAGTCAATAATCTAATCGACACTAATCGACACTCCATTTCAGTCATTATTCTGAACACACTCCATTTCCGCCATTAATCTGAACACACTCCATTTCAGTCCTTAATCTGAACACACTCCATTTCCGTCATTAATCTGAACACACTCTATTTCAGTCATTAATAAACAGGTTACTTACGGCCCACAGACAGTTTGGTTCCTCCACCGAAAGTCCACCACAGTGATACAAACAGGTTTGGTGGCCGTACAAAAACCCTGCTGCTCTAAACTCACTGCTCTCTCCATCCATTTAAACCTCTTATTACAAAACAGCTACAAAACACCAACTTCTGTTCACATCAGCTGATTAATACACTAACTCTCTGACTGTTTTTATTACGTTTTAGTGTTTTTTCTCTTTTTAAACATCAAGATTGTCAGTCTAAACTGAGGATGCAGCTAGTGAATAATTCACACAAATAAATTACACAAACTAAAAGCTGAAAATTCACAAAATGTACATCTGCAATTGCACAGGTTTTACCCATAATGCCTCACTGAGTAAAAATGCTGATGTACTAATGATAAATTTGCAATATACGACTGAATGTGTGGAGCTAAAGTGAGAATAATTCTCCACTCCTTCTGTAGACTGATAGAAAGTTATGATATGATGTTTAAGTCCTACAATAATCTAATCATTAATTTACAGTCAACATATTACTGTGTATTTACTCACTGCCAACATTGATTCTGCTTCTTCCACCATAAATCCACTACAGTGAGAAACTCATTAACATTCAGTACAAACACCATCCAGTGAAAGTTTAAGCTTCTCTCTCTAATTCACTTATTTATGCATCTTAGACCTAAAAGTATTTTCCAGAAAATCTCCATCTGACCCCAGAAGCTAAATTCACACAGTAACTCTGTAGTAGTGTGAGATTTACAGTAAGATTGGGGGAATGTGGTAAAGGCGTCTCCATACTTAGAGGACACTTTGCATTGGCAGCACATGCTTCAGTGGTCTGGGAGTGTTTATAGCGCTGTGACTTTAACACTTCATGACTGAGAGCTGCTGCTACAGCAACTTCACCCACAGCTACCATGACTTTGATCCCCGTCTTCATCTGGACACTGATCCTCTGGACTCAAGGTCAGACTCTGCTTCAGATTTTATCTCTACAAGGATCTGTTCATACAAATACACTCATAGTTTCTATTATAATATTTCACTTACTTATATTATAAGGTGTATTATTACAATTTTTTTTTTTCAGAATGCAGAGGTCAAGTCACAGTAACTCAGACTCCTGCAGTGAAATCTGCTCTTCCAGGAGAAACAGTCACCATCAACTGTAGAACCAATCCACAGGTGTACCAAAGTTGGGGTTATCAACCTTTAGCTTGGTATCAGCAGAAACCTGGAGAAGCTCCTAAACTACTGATCATAAAAGCAAATCAGCTACAGTCGGGTATTCCAGCTCGTTTCAGTGGCAGTGGATCTGGATCTGATTTCACTCTGACCATCAGTGGAGTCCAGACTGAAGATGCAGGAGATTATTACTGTCAGAGTTCCCATTATATCAGTAGCACCTACCTGTTCACACAGTGTTATAGAGTCGTACAAAAACCTCCCTCAGTCAGATTGTAGAGAGACTGCACTGCTGCAGCTGGGAGCGACTGCAGGTGCTGAGTTGGAGGATGTGATACGACACAATGTCACTCTATAGAGGAGAGGAACCACACCACACTAACTCACAACTCACATTAGAAATCTCTCAATAATCATCACACCACAAGGCATACAGTGCATCACGTCCTCTACTGTAAGATCAGTAGTTTTTTTTTCACTTATCAGTGTCTATCACAAATCCTGCCGCCATTAATGTCTCTGATATCAGTCACTGTTATTAATCTATTCTCAGTCTTAGTTTCTGTCTCTATCTTCTGTCTCATATCTTTTTCTTGCACTCCTATAACATGACCTTCTTCAACTGCCTCCTGACACAAAATAAACATTTTGGACCTGGTCCTAATCCATCCTTCCTCATCTCTAGGTATCAGCGTTACCCTGCTGTATTTTTCAGATTATCACTTTGTATCCTGCACTCTTGCTCTCCCTGCCCTGCATATCACCCTCTATTTGTACTGTACCTCTCCCCCACTTCCTGAATCCTCCACTCTTTCTTTTCCTCCTCCATAAATTTCAGCACCTTATGTTTCTGCACAGATCTCAGCATGTCTAGTAGACATCTCATCATGAATGACAGCTCATCAGCTGAAACTAAGTCTCAGAAACACTGAGCTGCTGCATTTCCCTGGAGATCCTTCCCCATGTCAAGATTTTCTCATCTGACAACACAGGAAACCTTGAGCTAGTTCTGAACAACCATTTAAACTTCTCTCCTCATATTCCTAACCTGATTCGGTCATGCAGGTTTCTCATTTACATCAAGAGGGTCTGGCCAGTTCTGTCCACAGAGGTCATTCAAGATCTTGTCCAGTCCTTTATTATCTTGATATTAGTCTACTGCAGTCTACACAAGTTTATACCTCTTGTATTTGTACTCAAAACAGCAGAACACAAATATGTACTTCGTCACCAGATCTTATTTATATGCACTTAACATGTATGTATTATATTAACCTTAAGAACATACTATTTACAGGTACTGTGGGCTCACCTACACAAACACCATAATAAACTTCTACTCCTTAGTGCAGTTGCAGGCCCAATGCACGACTCATGTTTATTGAGGCCTAAAAACAAATGGCCGCTTCGGTCACTGTAAGAGCTAAATGAAGTAAAACTCACTCACGGGTTAGGAGTAACTGGCTGCACTCCGGTCACGGTGGCACAATGTCTTTGTTGTCAATATGAGGATTTCCAGTATTGCCAGAGGTCTGAACTTCATGGCAACTCAGATTGCTGTATGTGAGACCGCTGTATGTGAGATCCTTGGAGTCTCTGCGGCCTAGCCACAGGTTTTAAACTCCCTTTGGTTTGCTGGGAGAGCTCACCTCCATTAATGTCTGCGTTACTCCGTGTCAGAAAAGCTAATGGCTACCAAGCTAACAGGTATCCAGCCTCCTGGCTGATTCAGTGTTAGATGTTTTGGATGGAAAGTCCAATGTCCTAAACTTTTGTCAAGAATATTTCAGTCCAATTTATTGAGCTAACAATTGCTCTCTATACATGACCCAACTTTCAACACACTGATAACCACAACGTCGTTGTTTTTTTCTCTCTTCATGCCGTTCTCCCTCGTTCTCTCCTCCACATGACGAGCTTCTTCCGGTCCTGATGAAGACCTTGACCTGGATGAAACTATGCATTCAACATCACAATTAGTACTTTGTTGCTCCTCCTCTGGCTTTTATGATGGCCTGAATTCTTTGAGGCAGGGCCTTCACTAATGAAAAACTATTTTTTCCATCAAGCTGGTTTCAACTTTCTCGAAAGCAGTTGAAAGATGGATTGATATCCAGACTGTTTGCTGGCCATGTCATTTAGTTGAACTGAATGGGCTGAAATTCCCACAGCCATGCTGTAAAATCTATGGAAGGCCTTCCCAGAAGAGTGGAGGTTATTTTAACAGCAAAGGTGGGGAACAATTGTGAGAATGTCACATATACATTACAGCGCAGTGAAATTCTTTTCTTCACAGATCTCAAGAAGTTGCTGCCATATTCGCCTTCTGTGTCTCCCTCGCACTAGTGCTGGCCCGGGCTCCACTCGTGGATCCCCGGGTGAACTCGAGACAACAGGCAAAGAACTGGCTGAATGCCACCATATGTCAAGCTCACTCAGCGGGTCTGGTTGGTAAGCCTGCAACACTGTTATTGTCTGCAGTGACCCACAAGCAAGACTACTACTGCATAGGCCTTGGTCACCAATGCCACGATGGCCTTACACGGTGGCTTGGATGGAAAGCGGGAATATATTAAATAAAGCGGGAATTTATTTTGTCTACAAATTTATCAACAACGACACGAGGAGAAGATATTTTCCATGCGATTGATATGTACTTCACCAAGCAAAACATTCCCTATAATCATTTAGTTGCATGCTACACAGATGGAGCTGCTTCACTGATGGGGAAAAGTGAGGAAAAACTTCCAAGCCAAAGGTAAAAGTAAGGAGAAGAAGAACAGGACATTCCTCCAGCCTCCCAAGGTCAAAATGGAGCAAAGAGATTAATAATTGTGTGAAGAGAAAAACAAACAAACAAACAAACAAACAAACAAACAAACAGATGTGGAAGTCCAACCATCTACACCTCCTCTTCTGGGTTTCCCTTCAGGTGTGCATGTGTGTGTGTGTGTGTGTGTTGCAGGAATGTGACACCCTCAGTCCAGCTGAGGGCGCTGTGAAACAACACATTTATCTCCTGCAGCCCTGTGTAGTCTTTTCTCATCTGCTAGGTGGAAAAAGTCGTCCTGTGGCTGGATGGAAGCTTCCATCCATCCATCCATCCATCCATACATCCATCCATCCATCCATCTTCTATACCGCTTTATCTTTTTTAGGGTCACGGTGAACCTGGAGCCTATCCCAGGGAGCATCGGGCACAAGGCGGGGTACACCCTGGACAGGGTGCCAATCGGATGGATGGTTGTCACTGTTTAAATACTCTCTGTCGCAATGAATTGAGCAGTCATCACAATAGTTTCTTCAGGAGCAATCAGGCTTGTAGTGTCTTGTCTTTTCCTTTCTTTCTTTCTTTTTGTCAGTATGTACATATGTGAGTTTGATGTTAATTGTGCACATGAGGGGAAAAAATGCTTTCTTTTTGTCCTTTTTTTTTTTTTTTACCCCGTCACCTAGAATAAAACTTGTTTGTAGCCTACAGTAAAATTTAAAGTTGTTCTTGTGTTTTTCTTTTCTTTTCTTTTTTTCTTCACATGGTCTCTCTCCTTTCCTTTCTAACAGAGTTTTGAAATTTTACCTCACTAGCACAAGTCAGTATTGATGAAACATTACTAATAATTTGGTATTATTGGAATGGAAACCTGTGTAGTAGGGGTAACGATACATCACGATGCAGCAATGTGCATTGTGGAAATGTGCGATTTATTTTGTGTAAATTATCCCTCTATTAGTTATGTATCGAGTGCAGTTGCACTGTTTGGACATCCATAAAATGAAAATGTATGGAGCATGCTGGTCACATGATCTCATGTTTCACCATTGCGAATCATCTGCGGTTGTGAAGTGACCTGATAGCGCCTGATCACAACTCCCAACACTCATTATTTGTCAGTCCCTGCAGGATTTTGCGATCATAGAAATGAGCCCAAAATCACGGAAACTCCACAATATTCGGAGGAGGTTGCGACAAAATTTCCACAGATTTTCTGTAGATTTGGGCCAAGACACGTCATGTGACGTCATCAGAACACACATTCAGTCAAAGCCGTCATCGATTCACATGCATCAGACAATATCGCAGCAAAAAGGTCTCATTTAACAACAAACATCACTGTGAAAGACCGTGCAAAACAATTTTGTGCAATTGCAGTTTCGCCAATTCAAGTATTTTTCTGCAAAAAAGCACAAAAACTCCACAAATAAATTTTTTAAAAACCAGCAGCAAAATCGAGCATTTTTGGCCACAACAATCACGAAAAAAACTGCGAAATCCTGTTCAGACTGATGTGTGTTACACAACCAGGTTATAAGAGTTAAATAGAGCTTTTAAGTAGCCTTCAGACGACACCATCGACTCACCGTGCCCAAAGAAGAGGCTGCACTTTAGCCACCTTTGGAGCTCTGTAAGATAACGCCTCAGTCACTGCTACGGAGAGAATTTATCAATTTATTTATTTCTACGATAACCTGTAGTGCATTTTGTTTACCATATTGAACCTCTGTTCCTAGTCATTTTTGATTCATTTCGTTTCATCCAGACAAAAATGCACATTGTTTTGCCTTCTTTATTATTCAGAATTTTAAAAAAAAGGAATCTTTTAAGTCAGTTTTTTTCTTCATTAAAGTTTTGTTAGAAATCAAATTGAATCGAATCTTGGAGAATGTATCGTTACACCCCTACTTCCTAGTGTTGTTGTTTTACAAGCCAGCAGCCAGGGAATTGTGAGAGATTTTTAAATAGTGTTGAGATTTCTAATTGAAATAAAAACAAGAGTGAACACCTTCCACAAAGAGAAGTGGTTATGTTGACAGATTTTGTGCAAACAGGAAACAGTTCATATTGTTTTGATAAAGTATAAAGCATATAGTGTTGTACCCCTATTTAAAA
Organism: Ictalurus furcatus; assembly: GCF_023375685.1. NCBI lineage: Eukaryota > Metazoa > Chordata > Actinopteri > Siluriformes > Ictaluridae > Ictalurus > Ictalurus furcatus. Next base: position 25,024,605 of record NC_071268.1, read on the forward strand.
TGCTTGATTTAACAAGGAAAGCACCGTAAATACAAATTCTGAGAAATTAGGGGTTTTTTTTGTCGTACTGGTTTCAGTTCTGTGTGTATCATGTCCGTTGTGAAAATGATTTCTGCATTCAAATCCCATGCTTCAGTGCTCTGGGAGTGTTTATAGCGCTGTGACTTTAACACTTCATGACTGAGAGCTGCTGCTACAGCAACTTCACCCACAGCTACCATGACTTTGATCCCCGTCTTCATCTGGACACTGATCATCTGGACTCAAGGTCAGACACTGCTTCGTATTTTATCTCTACAATGATCTGTTCATACAGATACACTCATTGTCATGATATTTCAGCAGCTTATATTATAAGGTGTATTATTACAATTTTTTTTTTCAGAATGCAGAGGTCAAGTCACAGTAACTCAGACTCCTGCAGTGAAATCTGCTCTTCCAGGAGAAACAGTCACCATCAACTGTAGAACCAATCCGGCAGTGCATTATTACAGTTCATACGGCCATTATTTACACTGGTATCAGCAGAAACCTGGAGAAGCTCCTAAACTCCTGATTAAACTCGCAAATCAGCTACAGTCGGGTTTCCCAGCTCGTTTCAGTGGCAGTGGATCTGGATCTGATTTCACTCTGACCATCAGTGGAGTCCAGACTGAAGATGCAGGAGATTATTACTGTCAGAGTTTCCATTATATCAGTAGCACCAACCTGTTCACACAGTGTTATAGAGTCGTACAAAAACCTCCCTCAGTCAGATTGTAGAGAGACTGCACTGCTGCAGCTGGGAGCGACTGCAGGTGCTGAGTTGGAGGATGTGATACGACACAATGTCACTCTATAGAGGAGAGGAACCACACCACACTAACTCACAACTCACATTAGAAATCTCTCAATAATCATCACACCACAAGGCATACAGTGCATCACGTCCTCTACTGTAAGATCAGTAGTTTTTTTTTCACTTATCAGTGTCTATCAAAAATCCTGCCGCCATTAATGTCTCTGATATCAGTCACTGTTATTAATCTATTCTCAGTCTTAGTTTCTGTCTCTATCTTCTGTCTCATATCTTTTTCTTGCACTCCTATAACATGACCTTCTTCAACTGCCTCCTGACACAAAATAAACATTTTGGACCTGGTCCTAATCCATCCTTCCTCATCTCTAGGTATCAGCGTTACCCTGCTGTATTTTTCAGATTATCACTTTGTATCCTGCACTCTTGCTCTCCCTGCCCTGCATATCACCCTCTATTTGTACTGTATCTCTCCCCCACTTCCTGAATCCTCCACTCTTTCTCTTCCTCCTCCATAAATTTCAGCACCTTATGTTTCTGCACAGATCTCAGCATGTCTAGCAGACATCTCATCATGAATGACAGCTCATCAGCTGAAACTAAGTCTCAGAAACACTGAGCTGCTGTATTTCCCTGGAGATCCTTCCCCATGTCAAGATTTTCTCATCTGACAACACAGGACACCTTGAGCTAGTTCTGAACAACCATTTAAACTTCTCTCCTCATATTCCTATCCTGATTCGATCATGCAGGTTTCTCATTTACATCAGGAGGGTCTGGCCAGTTCTGTCCACAGAGGTCATTCAAGATCTTGTCCAGTCCTTTATTATCTTGATATTAGTCTACTGCAGTCTAAACAAGTTTATACCTCTTGTATTTGTACTCAAAACAGCAGAACACAAATATGTACTTCGTCACCAGATCTTATTTATATGCACTTAACATGTATGTATTATATTAACCTTAAGAACATACTATTTACAGGTACAGTGTGCTCACCTACACAAACACCATAATAAACTTCTACTCCTTAGTGCAGTTGCAGGCCCAATGCATGACTCATTTTTATTCAGGCCTAAAAACAAATGGCTGCTTCGGTCACTGTAAGAGCTAAATGAAGTAAAACTCACTCACGGGTTAGGAGTAACTGGCTGCACTCCGGTCACGGTGGCACAATGTCTTTGTTGTCAGTGTGAGGATTTCCAGTATTGCCAGAGGAAGTCTGAACTTCATGGCAACTCAGATCGCTGTATGTGAGACCGCTGTATGTGAGACCGCTGTATGTGAGATCCTTGGAGTCTCTGAGGCCTAGCCACAGGTTTTAAACTGCCTTTGGTTTGCTGGGAGAGCTCACCTCCATTAATGTCTGCGTTACTCCGCGTCAGAAAAGCTAATGGCTACCGAGCTAACAGGTATCCAGCCTCCTGGCTGATTCAGTGTTAGATGTTTTGGATGGAAAGTCCAATGTCCTAAACTTTTGTCAAGAATATCCAATTTATTGAACTAACAATTGCTCTCTATACATGACCCAACTTTCAACACAGTGATAACCACAACGTCGTTGTTTTTTTCTCTCTTCATTCCGTTCTCCCTCGTTCTCTCCTCCACATGACGAGCTTCTTCCGGTCCTGATGAAGACCTTGACCTGGATGAAACTATGCATTCAACATCACAATTAGTACTTTGTTGCTCCTCCTCTGGCTTTTATGATGGCCTGAATTCTTTGAGGCAGGGCCTTCACTAATGAAAAACTATTTTTTCCATCAAGCTGGTTTCAACTTTCTCGAAAGCAGTTGAAAGATGGATTGATATCCAGACTGTTTGCTGGCCATGTCATTTAGTTGAACTGAATGGGCTGAAATTCCCACAGCCATGCTGTAAAATCTATGGAAGGCCTTCCCAGAAGAGTGGAGGTTATTTTAACAGCAAAGGTGGGGAACAATTGTGAGAATGTCACATATACATTACAGCGCAGTGAAATTCTTTTCTTCACAGATCCCAAGAAGTTGCTGCCATACTCACCTTCTGTGTCTCCCTCGCACTAGTGCTGGCCCGGGCTCCACTCGTGGATCCCTGGGTGAACTCGAGACATTAGGGAAGGAACTGGCTGAATGCCACCATATGTCGAGCTCACTCAGCGGGTCTGCTTGGTAAGCCTGCAACACTGTCATTGTCGGCGGTGACCCACAAGCAAGACTACTACCGCATAGGCCTTGCTCACCAATGCCACGATGGCCTTGCACGGTGGCTTGGATGGAAAGCCAGCCCCACTAATTACCTGCCATGAACAGAGAGAGGTAGCTCGCAAGTGCCTCCTCCACCTTCAGCATAGCTAAATAGCCATGCCGTTCATTCCCCACAATGGCAGAATAATCCAACATCGTGGGGTTATAAATACTGCTTATGCATGGTTTTCCCCCAGAAGCCTGATATTTTGTAATGCACTTCTGGAAGAAAGGGGAGTTTCTGCAGTGTGAGGGATTTACTTTCACTGGAGAGAAAAAGGCTCATCCAGCCTTAGTAATCACTTCAAACAGCTCTTTATATGCTGCTCTCAGTTTTTAGCACATCCTTCTGGCTCCTCGGAGTCAGAGAGGAATTATTACTAATATTTTTGTGTGTGTTTTTTTCCCTTTTGACTTTCCATAGCAGAAGGAGGAGTCGCGACGCGAGCTCCAAAATCCAGCGGACCCGGAAAACAGAGCAAGAGATAGAGCAGCACTCGTCTCCGGCTCCTCTTCTGGATCCATAAGAGATCCCCCGAACCTTAGACGGCTAGCTGCCTCGGCAGCGGCCCACCCAGATCCACGAGGCACTGAAACCCAACTCGCTTTCGGCTTCCGAGAAGAGTGCGAGTCGCGAGCCGAGCTGCTTAATGTAGGCGTTACCATGCGCAGCCTCTTGAAGCAATGGACAAAGTGAGAACTGAGTGTGTAATCTGTGGTGAGAGACTAGCGAATGAAAGCATGAAGCCCTGCAAACTGAGGAGGCATCAGTGCACCAAATACCCAGAGATCGTGGGTCAACCCGGAGAATTTTACCTTAGGACATAAGAACTTGTGTCCTTCGAGTACGCTCTCCTAATTGCCCAATTGTCCAAAAAGCTGCACACCATCGGAGAAACTCTGATCAAACCCGCTTGTGTAAAAATGGCAGAAATAACGTGCGGGACACAGGTGGCTTCAAAACTGTACCTCTGTCCTTTAATACAGTAAAAGACAGAATTAACAGAATGGCAGATGATGTTGAGAACACGTTGGAGGAAAAGTTAAAGATGCACCAATTTTCTATCCAACTTGATGAAACTTCCACTGTGGCAGATGAAGCAGTACTCATTGCATATGTGCAGTACATTGAAGACTCCGATATAAAGCAGGAATTTATTTTGTCTACAAATTTATCAACAACGACACGAGGAGAAGATATTTTCCATGCGATTGATACGTACTTCACCAAGCAAAACATTCCCTATAATCATTTAGTTGCATGCTGCACAGATGGAGCTGCTTCAATGATGGGGAAAAGTGAGGAAAAACTTCCAAGCCAAAGGTAAAAGCAAGGAGAAGAAGAACAGGATGTTCCTCCAGCCTCCCAAGGTCAAAATGGAGCATAGAGATTAATAATTGTGTGAAGACAAAAACAAACACACACACACACACACACACAAACAAACAAACAAACAGATGTGGAAGTCCAACCATCTACACCTCCTCTTCTGGATTTCCCTTCAGGTGTGCATGTGTGTGTGTGTGTGTGTTGCAGGAATGTGACACCCTCAGTCCAGCTGAGGGCGCTGTGAAACAACACATTTATCTCCTGCAGCCCTGTGTAGTCTTTTCTCATCTGCTAGGTGGAAAAAGTCATCCTGTGGCTGAATGGAAGCTTCCATCCATCCATCCATTCATCCATCCATCTTCTATGCCGTTTTATCTTTTTTAGGGTAACGGGGAACCTGGAGCCTATCCCAGGGAGCATCGGGCACAAGGCGGGGTACACCCTGGACAGGGTGCCAATCGGATGGAAGCTTCTCACTGTTTAAATACTCTGTCGCAGTGAATTGAGCAGTCATCACAATAGTTCCTTCAGGAGCAGTCAGGCTTGTAGTGTCTTGTCTTTTCCTTTCTTTCTTTCTTTTTGTTTTTCAGTATGTACATATGTGAGTTTGATGTTAATTGTGCACATGAGGGGAAAAAATGCTTTCTTTTTGTCCTTTTTTTTTTTTTACCCCATCACCTAGAATAAAACTTGTTTGTAGCCTACAGTAAAATTTAAAGTTGTTCTTGTGTTTTTTTTCTTTTTTTTTTTTCACATGGTCTCTCTCTCCTTTCTACCAGAGTTTTGAAATTTTACCTCACTAGCACAAGTCAGTATTGATGACACATTACTAATAATTTGGTATTATTGGAATGGAAACCTGTGTAGTAGGGGTAACGATACATCACGATGCAGCAATGTGCATTGCGGAAATGTGCGATTTATTTTGTGTAAATTATCCCTCTATTAGTTATGTATCGAGTGCAGTTGCACTGTTTGGACATCCATAAAATGAAAATGTATGGAACATGCTGGTCACATGATCTCGTGTTTCACCATTGCGAATCATCTGCGGTTGTGAAGTGACCGATAGCGCCTGATCACAACTCCCAACACTCATTATTTGTCAGTCCCTGCAGGATTTTGCGATCATAGAAATGAGCCCAAAATCACGGAAACTCCACAATATTCGGAGGAGCTTGCGATTTTACAAAATTTCCACAGATTTTCTGCAGATTTGGGCCAAGACACGTCATGTGACGTCATCAGAACACACATTCTGTCAAAGCCGTCATCGATTCACATGCATCGGACAATATTACAGCAAAAAGGTCTCATTTAACAACAAACATCACTGTGAAAGACCGTGCAATACAATTTTGTGCGATTTCAGTTTCTCCAATTCAAGTATTTTTCTGCAAAAAAGCACAAAAACTTCACAAATAAATTTTTTAAAAACCAGCAGCAAAATCGAGCATTTTTGGCCACAACAATCACAAAAAAACTGCAAAATCCTGTTCAGACTGATGTGTGATACACAACCAGGTTATAAGAGTTAAATAGAGCTTTTAAGTAGCCTTCAGACGACACCATCGACTCACCGTGCCCAAAGAAGAGGCTGCACTTTAGCCACCTTTGGAGCTCTATCTCTGGGGTAAGTTAACGCCTCAGGCGCTGCTACGGAGAGAATTTATCAATTTATTCATTTTTAAGATAACCTGTAGTGCATTTTGTTTACCATATTAAACCTCTGCTCCTAGTCATTTTTGATTCATTTCGTTTCATCCAGACAAAAATGCACATTGTTTTGCCTTCTTTATTATTCAGAATTAAAAAAAAAAGGAATCTTTTAAGTCAGTTTTTTTCTTCATTAAAGTTTTGTTAGAAATCAAATTGAATCGAATCGTGAATCCAGCATCGTGAATCGAATCTTGGAGAATGTATCGTTACACCCCTACTTCCTAGTGTTGGTGTTTTACAAGACAGAAGCCAGGGAATTGTGAGAGATTTTTAAATAGTGTTGAGATTTCTAATTGAAATAAAAACAAGAGTGAACACCTTCCACAAAGAGAAGTGGTTATGTTGACAGATTTTGTGCAAACAGGAAACAGTTCATATGAAGTTGTTTTGATAAAGTATGAAGCGTATAGTGTTGTACCTCTATTTAAAATGCTTGATTTAACAAGGAAAGCACCGTAAATACAAATTCTGAGAAATTGGGTTTAAGTTCTGTGTTTCAGTTCTGTGTGTATCATGTCCGTTGTGAAAATGCTTTCTGCATTCAAATCTCATGCTTCAGTGCTCTGGGAGTGTTTATAGCGCTGTGACTTTAACACTTCATGACTGAGAGCTGCTGCTACAGCAACTTCACCCACAGCTACCATGACTTTGATCCCCGTCTTCATCTGGACACTGATCCTCTGGACTCAAGGTCAGACACTGCTTCAGATTTTATCTCTACAATGATCTGTTCATACAAATACAATCATTGTTTCTATTATAATATTTCACTTACTTAAAATTTATGTTACATTAACAATAATTTTTTTTTCAGAATGCAGAGGTCAAGTCACAGTAACTCAGACTCCTGCAGTGAAATCTGCTCTTCCAGGAGAAACAGTCACCATCAACTGTAGAACCAATCCTCAGGTGTACCAAGGTTGGGGTTATCAGCCTTTAGCTTGGTATCAGCAGAAACCTGGAGAAGCTCCTAAACTACTGATCATAAAAGCAAATCAGCTACAGTCGGGTATTCCAGCTCGTTTCAGTGGCAGTGGATCTGGATCTGATTTCACGCTGACCATCAGTGGAGTCCAGACTGAAGATGCAGGAGATTATTACTGTCAGAGTCGGCATGAAATCACTGGCTACTGGTTCACACAGTGTTATAGAGTCGTACATAAACCTCCCTCAGTCAGATTGTAGAGAGACTGCACTGCTGCAGCTGGGAGCGACTGCAGGTGCTGAGTTGGAGGATGTGATACGACACAATGACACTCTGTGGAGGAGAGGAACCACACCACACTAACTCACAACTCACATTAGAAATCTCTCAATAATCATCACACCACACTGCACACAGTCCATCACGTCCTCTACTGTCAGATAAATAGTTTCCTGATTTTCTAGACTGTCATGGTGCAAACTGTGAAAAATAGTTCTATGTGCTATTAGTCTATCTATATTCACTCCCTTTATATAAACACACTCTTCATCTAATATCCTGTAGATAGACATGATCCACCAGTCTCACACACACACACACACCCAAAGCCGGTTCTAGATGTTTGGAGGCCCCCCGCACCCCTCCTATGACAACATGCTTTTTTACCCCATTAATTTAAAATGTTAACTTTATTCAACTTTTTTTGCAGTAATTTGTTCAATAATTTATTTACAGTAACACACAAATCCACTATTTGAGATAACGAACAGTTTTGCCAACTCTATACAGTAACATGGGGGGAAAAAAATACAAAACACCATTACATTGCCAACAAATAATAACAGATGAACACTTCCTGCACACCACTTCAGTAAATGAACATCAGTGCCTTTATGTTTTTTCCAAGCTGGGTATGGACAGGATTTCCCCCTCCTATTGACCCTATATAGACTATAGATATAGTCATATTATGTGTTGTAGTGCAATACCTTAAATATGCACTATATACACGAATCAACTGCTAGTGGAAGTGAAAGAGACAAACTACTACACAGAAAGAATAGTTCATTTCTACGTAAAATTGTATGCTTATTTTTTTATTAAATATAACAATAATATTTATGATTTGAAAACTAAATGAAGTATTATGTTAGAGCAGTAATGTAAACATCAGCACAATTTAGTAGATACACAGACAGTTGAGGAACTTTTTTTTAATACTCTAGTGTGTTTACTCTTTGATTTTGAATACAAACTTCTTTACTTTTACTTTAGTATTTTGCTCCTGATCCTGACACAATGTCATTGTACGTGCGAATTCAAAGTGTCTGACAGTCTCGACGCGTCCACGGTGCTCACCCTCTTTTGAACTCAGAATAAACCAGCAAATGATCTATCCTGAAATGACTCTGATCGACAGAACAAGGCCCAGTTCATTTTTAGAGTACAGTACAATCACTCCAAAATAGATGATGATAACTCACACACCTGCATCACGAGCTGCACTTTCTTTGCGTGTCTGTTTAGCCTTTTCGCTCAGCAGCCCCTGAAGGATGTGTTCGTTTCTACGCCATCATAAGTCACTGACTTAAAGTCAGTCAGCTGCAGAAAAGTTGCAATTTTGTATTTTGTTCATCGTACCCTCTCTCTTCATACATTCAGAGGGTGGGACCCACTTTGAAACGGTAATATTAACTGGTTTCACTACAGGTGAGTGACAATTCATCTATATCCAATAGACAAAGAGCCTAACCTTTTCCTGCACATCTTGATTGGTGGACTAGCGTATAGGGAAGTTATGGTTATGAAGCCGCTGCTTCCAATCCCGAGGCTCTAGGCAATTGCCTACTCTGCCTATAGGTAGTGCCGGCCCTGCACACACCTACCTATTCAATTGACACAACTCTTTTACATCGGTCTGTGTCTGTGTGTGTGATCTGTTGGTTTCCAGAACTTTTGGGGCCCAAAACAAAACCATCCTCATCAAACACTTGTGTGCAGAATCTATCATTAATTAAATTCAATCAGTCGTTTGAACATATAGCATGGGGTGCACGGTGGTTTAGTGATTAACATGTTCGGATCACGCCGCCATGGTTGGGGGTTCGATTCCTGCCGCTGCCCTGTGTGTGTGGAGTTTCCACCGGTTACTCTGGTTTCCTCCCCCAGTCCAAAGACATGCATGGTAGGCTGATTGGCATGACCAAAGTGTCTGTAGTGTATGAATGGGTGTGTGAATGTGCTCTGCAATGGATTGGTAAGCTTTCCTGGGTGTTCCCCATCTTGTGCTCCCTGGGAGAGTGTCCAGGTTCCCTCCGACCCTGTGTTATAAGTGGTATAGATAATGGATGGACGGATGGATTAGCTACACTAGCTTTTTGCTCAGTAGAGGGACATTTCAGACTGGAGGATGAAATCTGAGTAAGGATCAGCTGTGAGACTCAGGGAATGTTACCTGCTCCCTGGTTTTGTTTTCCCTGGATCACATGAACCTATTTCAACAAGAAAGATATTAGTGTTTCTCCTCACTTCTGTGTAATTTCTTGCTGCTTGAGGTGCCACGTGCTTGATCAGTGTTCATGGTGTCCTCATATTGCCTAACTCACAGGTTGCTAACCCTGGTCTACCCATTGTCCACCCCAGTAACCCCAGTCCTGCACATTTCAGCGCTTCAGTGTGTTACTGCAGACAAAACACTAAAATGTGCAGGACAGGGAACACTTCAGGACCAGGGATTGGAAGCTGTGGGCTAACTAATACATTCTAGGTACATACTGATGTTTAAAGTGTAACGTGTCTCTTGGTATGGGGAATTTCACTATATAAGGAATTCTTGTGATTTTTTGTAACTGAATATTTATTTCACTTCAGTGTGAGTAACATACAGGGGTACAGTCGTGATTAATACAATAGATGTAACAGCATTTCCAACACCATCACACCAGTCCCCAACTAGCAGATGGGTGAAAGTAACATGAAATTTCCCACAACCTCTTTTACACAAAAATGCTTTAAAACTTTAATCTCACTCAACCACATCCTCAGTGTAGATGCTTTCTCTCCATTAGTTCAGGCTGAAGACAATTCAATATACAGGACACTTAGAAAATTCTACAGCCAAAGGTTATATAGTTATATTTTATTTACTATATGGTGTAAAACCAAGTGTTATTATTATTATTATTATTATTATTATTATTATTATTATTATTATTATGTATTTTTCATATACTGAAACAGATGCATTGGTGATTTGTGTACGATGTGCATAATCAATAATATGCAGCAAAAGCGTTTACTGATTCAAAAGGCTTTTATTAATAATTCAAAGCAGGACATTGCAGTGATACACACACTTAACACATATTTAGGTGATGAGAAGAAGAGCTGAGTTAAAGTGAGGAGTGTGTGAGCTCACATGTCAATAACTCAGATGAAATGATGAAAGTGGGACATTTGAGCAGTAAAGGCCACATGGAACACACAGTGAAGCAGTAGAAGGTGAGCTGAGTAACGTGTGTGTGAGCTCACAGCTCTCAGCACTGCTCTGTGTTCACTGTGCTCACCACAGGTGGTTGGTTGTCCTTGGAGGCCTCACAGGTCACCACCTTGTTCCTCCACTGCTCCGGGTGGAGGCTCAGCGTGCTGCTCCAGCTGTAGAGGCCGTCCGCCTGCAGAACTGCGGTGCTGCGGCTCTCCCCCGAGCTCCAGCTGCTCCCATCAACCTTCCAGCTCAGCCTCCAGTCCGAGGGGAAGCCCTTGTAGGCCACGCACACGAGTGTGACCTTCTCCTGCTGCAGCTCCACACTGGAGGGGGGCAACACCGTCACACTGGGCTGGGTGAGGCCTACACACACACACACACACACACACACACACACACACAGTTGAGAAAGGAACGGACAGCTGTCAGTCACTCAGGCTTCGTTTCAGCTTGCTGTGTGTGTTTCACTTCCCTTTATATCTTACAGAGCAGAACTGAGTTCAGTGGAGCATCACAAACGTTTCACATTCAATTCAAATACTTTTACATATTAAATCTATAATGATTTATATTACTGTGATCACTGGAATTTCAAATCTAACTGTACAGAATATTCAATAATCTGAAATATTACAATTATTTTATAATATGAATAAACAGCATTTAAAATACAACATATTTATTATTTAAGTAAATTCAGTTCATGCTTCCACATTTAACTCTGTTTATGGACTCACAGTCTCTGAGATATTAAATATAGTTAAATATAGTTAGTGTAACTCAACAAAAAAAGTCAGTAATATACACAAACAACAAATTCTATTTTGTTTGTAGATTTAAATTAAAATGAGCTACTCGCACTAAAGTCAGATACATTTTCTCAAACTTCTAAAATAAGAAAAATGAGAAACAAAATGAACACAATTTAATTTAGTCATTAATCTGAACACACTGCATTTCAGTCATTAATCTGAACACACTTCATTTCAGTCATTAATCTGAACACACTCTATTTCAGTCATTAATAAACAGGTTACTTACGGCCCACAGACAGTTTAGTTCCTCCACCGAAAGTGTTCCACAGTGATACAAACAGGTTTAGTGGCCGTACAAAAACCCTGCTGCCCTAAACTCACTGCTCTCTCCATCCATTTAAACCTCTTATTACAAAACAGCTACAAAACACCAACTTCTGTTCACATCAGCTGATTAATACACTAACTCTCTGACTGTTTTTATTACGTTTTAGTGTTTTTTCTCTTGTTAAACATCAAGATTGTCAGTCTAAACTGAGGATGCAGCTAGTGAGTAATTCACACAAATAAATTACACAAACTAAAAGCTGAAAATTCACAAAATGGAGATCTGCAATTGCACAGGTTTTACCCATAATGCATCACTGAGTAAAAATGCTGACGTACTAATGATAACTTTGCAATATACGACTGAAGGTGTGGAGCTAAAGTGAGAATAATTCTCCACTCCTTCTGTAGACTGATAGAAAGTTATGATATGATGTTTAAGTCCTACAATAATCTAATCATTAATTTACAGTCAACATATTACTGTGTATTTACTCACTGCCAACATTGATTCTGCTTCTTCCACCATAAATCCACTACAGTGGGAAACTCATTAACATTCAGTACAAACACCATCCAGTGAAAGTTTAAGCTTCTCCCTCTAATTCACTTATTTATGCATCTTAGACCTAAAAGTGTTTTCCAGAAAATCTCCATCTGACCCCAGAAGCTAAATTCACACAGTAACTCTGCAGTAGTGTGAGATTTACAGTAAGATTGGGGGAATGTGGTAAAGGCGTCTCCATACTTAGAGGACACTTTGCATTGGCAGCACATGCTTCAGTGCTCTGGGAGTGTTTATAGCGCTGTGACTTTAACACTTCATGACTGAGAGCTGCTGCTACAGCAACTTCACCCACAGCTACCATGACTTTGATCCCCGTCTTCATCTGGACACTGATCCTCTGGACTCAAGGTCAGACACTGCTTCATATTTTATCTCTACAGTGATCTGTTCATACAAATACACTCATTGTCAAGATATTTCACCTGCTTATATTATAAGGTGTATTATTACAATTTTTTTTTTTTTCAGAATGCAGAGGTCAAGCCACGATAACTCAGACTCCTGCACTGAAATCTGCTCTTCCAGGAGAAACAGTTACCATCAACTGTAGAACCAATCCGGCAGTGTATTATGACGGTTCATACAGCCATTATTTACACTGGTATCAGCAGAAACCTGGAGAAGCTCCTAAACTCCTGATTAAATTTGCAAATCAGCTACTGTCGGGTATTCCAGCTCGTTTCAGTGGCAGTGGATCTGGATCTGATTTCACTCTGACCATCAGTGGAGTCCAGACTGAAGATGCAGGAGATTATTACTGTCAGAGTTGGCATTCCATCTCTGGCTACTGGTTCACACAGTGTTATAGAGCCGTACAAAAACCTCCCTCAGTCAGATTGTAGAGAGACTGCACTGCTGCAGCTGGGAGCGACTGCAGGTGCTGAGTTGGAGGATGTGATACGACACAATGGCACTCTGTGGAGGAGAGGAACCACACCACACTAACTCACAACTCACATTAGAAATCTCTCAAAAATCATGATATGAATACTGAGTATTTAGTGTTATATTCAATTAAACATTCAATTAAATACCTTCAGCAAAGAAAGATTTAGGATTAGATCTGAAGGCCTTTATCAGTCTTTACAAGGAATAGATTATATTAATATACATATGAATTCACCTTCTACCTCATTTGCTTGTATTATTTCTCTTTCTGGCCGCTTGCCGATAGAAAACCAGTAATGCCCCAAGTACCACCATGGAATAATGGTGATGAACTCATCCAAATCTGGCTACCAGAACACAGACACAGCTCAGTCATGGTGAGGCAGTATCTCGTGCAGGAACCACAGCTTAGAGTTGGTCTCCTTTGAGCCCAAAATTGAAATGATGCACAAGCAATACATATGGTTAATTGTCTCCTAGGCATCGTTCTAAAAAATACTTCAATGAAGAATGTACTTTTCAGGTTTTCTAGATGGTTGTGGTTCTAGTTATCATAACTGAAACTGTTTGGTGGATTTCTTTTTTAGTCTCTATCACTTATCCTGCCGCCATTACTATCTCTGATATCAGTCACTGTTATTAATCTATTCTCAGCCTTAGTTTCTGTCTCTATAACATGAGCTTCTTCAATTGCCTTCTGACACAAAATACTTTAACCATTTTGGCCCTCGTCCTCATCCATCCTTTCTCATCTCTAGGTATCAGCGTTACCCTGCTGTATTTTTCAGATTTTCATTTTGTATCCTGCACTCTTGCTCTCCCTGCCCTGCATATCACCCTCTATTTGTACTGTACCTCTCCCCCACTTCCTGAACCCTCCACTCTTTCTCTTCTTCCTCCATAAATTCCAACACCCTAGGTTTCTGCACAGATCTCAGCATGTCTAGCAGACATCTCGTCATGAATGACAGCTCATCAGCTGAAACGTCGGGATTACGCATGTAACCCTGTTCCCTGAGAAGGGAATGAGACGTTGCATTTAGCATAATAGTATGGGAATGCCCTTGCACGCATGACAGGTATCTGAAGCTTGGGTAAAATCATGCCTCTACTTATAGGCCTGCCATGATCAGGTGACATGGCAAATAAGCGTGTTGCATGATATATATATAGCACCTGTGAACCACTCTGCCAGCCTCTATTATCTGAAGGGAAGACGCAATTCACAGGCCTGCCCTGGTATGACAAAGCTATGCAACGTCTCGTTCCCTTCTCAGGGAACAGGGTTACATGCGTAACCTCGACGTTCCCTTTCAAAGGGAACTTCGACATTGCATTTAGCATAACAGTATGGGAACGGGAATACCCACTTCGTCATACCGAGGGTACGGCCTGTTCAAAGGGACCCAAGCCCGAGGGTCACTGCAAGACACTCGAGCCTGGGGTGAAATGAATATCCAGGCTGTAATAACAAATGAATGTGTGTGGTGTAGACCATCCCGCAGCAGCACACACATCCTGTAAGGATTCCCCTTTGGAGAAAGCCTTCGAGGAGGTGCCCGCCGTAGTGGAATGAGCTCTTATGCCCAGAGGTGTGGCGAGACCGCGCACCTTGTAAGCCATAGAGATTGCTTCCACTATCCAATTAGAGATGCGCTGCTTTGACACAGCATCACCTTTACTATCACCGCCAAAGCAGACCAGCAGCTGCTCCGACTTACGCCACTGGCCGCGGGAGCTGTGGACGTAAGTACAGAGAGCCCTTACTGGACACAGCAGGTGCATCCTCACTTGTTCCGGTGTGAGGAACAGAGGAGGGCAGAAGGCCTGCAACACCACAGGGTGGGCAGCCGATGTAGGCACTAGGCCGGAATATAATCCGGTCTAGGATACAGGAAGGCCTTGGCTAGTCCAGGGGCAAAGTCAATGCAGGAACGGGCAACAGAGAAGAGCTTGTAGATCTCCCACTCGCTTGAGAGATGTCAGGGCCAGTAGAAGAGCTACCTTTAGAGTCAGAAGCTTCTCAGAGGCTGACTCTAAGGGCTCAAATGAGGGCCCTGACAGACCTTCCAAGACCACAGAAAGGTCCCAGGAAGGTATTCGCAGCCTGCAGATGGGCCTCAGCCGACTGACACCATGCATGAACCTCGAATTTAGAGGTTGTTGCCCCACAGAGGCTCCATCAACAGGGGCGTGGTTGGCCGAAATGGCGGCCACGTAAACCCTGATTGTAGAAGTAGCCAACCCTGCTGAGAAACATTCTTGTAAGAACTCCAGGACTGTAGCTATTGTGCAGTTCACTGGGTCTAGCTGACGTTCCTCACACCACAAGACAAAAAGCCACCACTTGAACGCATACAATTTCCTTGTGGATGGTGCTCTAGCATTTAACATGGTCTCTACAACCTCAGTTGTAAGACCAGAATGTATGAGCTGGTGCCCCTCAGGGGCCATGCCCACAGTTTCCATAGTTCTGGCCGAGGGTGATAAATCAGCCCTCCGGCTTGAGACAGTAGATCCCTGCGGATGGGAATCTCCCAAGGAGTGCCGTCGAGCAGGGAAATTATCTCCGAGAACCATATTCGAGCTGGCCAATAAGGTGCTACTAGCAGCAGACGTAGACGGTCTTGGCGAACTCTCGCTAGAACTTGTGGGAACAGAGAGATAGGGGGGAAAGCATATAGGCATGACCTTGGCCACATGTGCACCATGGCGTCCAGCCCCAGTGGTGCAGGAGGAGTGAGGGCGAACCACACCGGGCAGTGTGTTGTCTCCTCGGAGGTGAACACATCCACTTCCGCTTGTCCGAACCTCCGCCATATGGACTCCACCACTTGTGGATGGAGCCTCCAACCCCCGGGCCTCAGCCCCTGCCTCGACAGGATGTCTGCCCCTACATTCCGGCTACCCGGAATGTACATTGCACTCACTGACAAGAATTTTCCCTCTGCCCAAGGAAGGATTTATTGCACCTGCCTGAACAGGGGGAGTGAACGTAACCCTCCCTGGTGGTTGATATATGAGACCACCGCTGTGTTGTCTGACACAACTAGCACATGGTGGCCTCTCAACTGAGGAAGAAAGAATTTCAGTGTTAGGAATACGGCCCGCATCTCTAGGCGATTTATATGCCACTCCAGATGAGGGCCGCTCCAAAGACCGTGAACTGGACAGCCATTTAAGACTGCACCCCAGCCCGTGAGGGACGCGTCTGTAATTACCGTCTTGCGGTAAGGAGATGCCCCTAGAGTGTGACCCGAGTCTAGAAACTGCGGGCACCTCCAAATACTCAGAGCACGTAGGCATCACCGCGTGACACTGATTACTCTCAGAGGTTTCATCCTCGGATGAAACCCCCGGCTTTTCAGCCACCACTGAAACGGTCTCATGTGCAATAGGCCCAATGGTGTGACGTTGGCTGCTGCTGCCGTAAGGCCCAACAGCCTCTCGTAAAGACTGGAGGAGATGCCCAGACCTAGCTTTATCTTGCTCAAAGTTGATAGGATCGATTGTACGCGTGTTGGGGATAGAAACGCCCTCATCATAGTAGAATCCCATATAACCCCCAGAAAAGTTGTTCTCTGCACTGGAGAAAGCATACTTTTCTTGAGGTTCAACCTGAGCCCCAAGCTCCTCATGTGGGCGAGAACAACATCTCAATTTTGAACTGCCTGTTCCCTGGATCGTGCTAGAATTAACCAGTCGTCCAGGTAGTTTAGTACGCGGATGCCCTGGAGTCGCAAGGGAGCCAGAGCAGCATCCATGCACTTTGTGAAGGTGCGAGGGGATAAAGCGATCCTGAAGGGAAGAACCCGAAATTGGTATGTGTTTTCTCCAAACGCAAACCTCAGGAACTTCCTGTGACTGGGTGATATTCCTATCTGGAAATATGCATCTTTCAGATCTATCGTCACAAACCAGTCCTCGGACTGAATCTGTGGCACGATAAGTTTGAGCGCCAGCATCTTGAACCTGTATGTCCAAAGAGTATGGTTCAGATGACGCAGCTCTAAAATTGACCGTATACTCCCATCTTTTTTGCGGACCAGGAAATAACGGCTGTAAAAACCTCTCTCCCTTAGGGAACAGGGTACATGTTCTATGGCCCCTTTGTCCAAAAGGAAACTTACTTCCTGCGCTAACACAGGGCTCTGCTCTTGCTGACAACTGTGGTGAGCACACCTCTGAACCGGGGGGGTCGAGCCCTGAACTGGACCTGGTAACCCTTTTCTATGGTAGACAGAACCCATGGGGACACATTTGGCAGTAGTTTCCACGCTACCAAATGGTCTTTCAGTGATGTTAGCTTTTCCACATTTCATTGGAGGGAAAGCATCAGATTTCCTAAGGGGTAACTGCCCTAGCGACCTCATGTCCCCTGATACGTCCCTCCATGGCCCATCAGGACCGTTCCTTCCTTGCCTGCTTTGCTATTATGATCATTCTTAGATCAGGCCTCTTAGCAGGCTGTGGCTGTGACCGCCCGGTCCCCCTGGCTTTCTGCGGGGGGAGGCGGGCCGCCACACTCGTCTTCTGCGTCTCCCTCGCACCAGCGCTGGCCCGGGCTCACTTCCTAACACACTTCCTGAAATCCCTCTCGCTCATTATTTCACTCTCTTTTCTTTTCTTTTCTTTTCTTTTTCTAAAAAAGGGATAGAAAAGTTTAGATATTGAGAAATACAGAGTAGAAATGAAGCGTTTCTTTTTTTTTTCTTTGTCACACGAACCACAGACATGCAGTCTCGCTGAAGATAATAAGGCTGGCAGTGTGGTTTACAGGTGCCATATATATATCATGCGACGCGCTTAATTACCACTTCACCTGATCATGGCAGGCCTACAAGTAGAGGCATGATTTTACACAAGCTTCAGATACCGGGCACGCGTGCAAGGGCATTCCCATACTGTTATGCTAAATGCAACGTCGAAGTTCCCTTTGAAAGGGAACGTCGAGGTTACGCATGTAACCCTGTTCCCTGAGAAGGGAACGAGATGTTGCATACTGTTATGCTAAATGCAATGTCGAAGTTCCCTTTGAAAGGGAACTAAGTCTCAGACACACTGAGCTGCTGTATTTCCCTGGAGATCCTTCCCCATGTCAAGATTTTTTGATTTCCCAGAAGAACTATTGGATCACACTATCTGACAACACAGGAAACCTTGAGCTAGTTCTGAACAACCATTTAAACTTCTCTCCTCATATTCCTAACCTGATTCAGTCATGCAGGTTTCTCATTTACATCAGGAGGATCTTGTCAGTTCTGTCCACAGAGGTCATTCAAGATCTTGTTCAGTCCTTTATTATCTTGATATTAGCCTACTTCCATCTACACAAGTTTCTACCTCTTGTATTTGTACTCAAAACAGCAGAACACAAATATGTACTTCATCATCAGATCTTATTTATATGCACTTAACATGTATGTATTAATATTAACCTTATGAACATACTATTTACAGGTACTGTGGGCTCACCTACACAAACACCATAATAAACTTCTACTCCTTAGTGCAGTTTCAGGCCCAATGCACGACTCATGTTTATTGAGGCCTAAAAACAAATGGCCGCTTCGGTCACTGTAAAAGTTAAATGAAGTAAAACTCACTCACGGGTTAGGAGTAACTGGCTGCACTCCGGTCACGGTGGCACAATGTCTTTGTTGTCAGTGTGAGGATTTCCTGTATTGCCAGAGGAAGTCTGAACTTCACGGCAACTCAGATCGCTGTATGTGAGATCACTGTATGGGAGATCCTTGGAGTCTCTGCGGCCTAGCCACAGGTTTTAAACTCCCTTTGGTTTGCTGGGAGAGCTCACCTCCATTAATGTCTGTGTTACTCCGTGTCAGAAAAGCTAATGGCTACCGAGCTAACAGGTATCCAGCCTCCTGGCTGATTCAGTGTTAGATGTTTTGGATGGAAAGTCCAATGTCCTAAACTTTTGTCAAGAATATTTCAATCCAATTTATTGAACTAACAATTGCTCTCTATACATGACCCAACTTTCAACATACTGATAACCACAACGTCGTTTTTTTTTCTCTCTTCATGCCGTTCTCCCTCATTCTCTCCTCCACATGACCAGCTTCTTCCGGTCCTGATGAAGACCTTGACCTGGATGAAACTATGCATTCAACATCACAATTAGTACTTTGTTGCTCCTCCTCTGGCTTTTATGATGGCCTGAATTCTTTGAGGCAGGGCCTTCACTAACGAAAAATGATTTTTTCCACCAAGCTGGTTTCAACTTTCTCGAAAGCAGTTGAAAGATGGATTGATATCCAGACTGTTTGCTGGCCATGTCATTTAGTTGAACTGAATGGGCTGAAATTCCCACAGCCATGCTCTAAAATCTATGGAAGGCCTTCCCAGAAGAGTGGAGGTTATTATAACAGCAAAGGTGGGGAACAATTGTGAGAATGTCACATAAATTCTTTTCTTCACAGATCCCAAGAAGTTGCTGCCATACTCGCCTTCTGTGTCTCCCTCGCACTAATGCTGGCCCGGGCTCCACTCGTGGATCCCCTGGTGAACTGGAGACAACAGGGAAGAAACTGGCTGAATGCCACCATATGTCGAGCTCACTCAGCGGGTCTGGTTGGTAAGCCTGCAACACTGTCACTGTCTGCGGTGACCCACAAGCAAGACTACTACCGCATAGGCCTTGCTCACCAATGCCATGATGGCCTTACACGGTGGCTTGGATGGAAAGCCAGCCCCACTAATTACCTGCCGTCGACAGAGAGAGGTAGCTCGCAAGCGCCTCCTTCACCTTCAGCATAGCTAAATAGCCATGCCGTTCATTCCCCACAATGGCAGAATAATTCAACATCGTGGGGTTATAAATACTGCTTATGCATGGTTTTCCCCCAGAAGCCTGATATTTTGTAATGCACTTCTGGAAGAAAGGGGAGTTTCTGCAGTGTGAGGGATTTACTTTCACTGGAGAGAAAAAGGCTCATCCAGCCTTAGTAATCACTTCAAGCAGCTCTTTATATGCTGCTCTCAGTTTTTAGCACATCCTTCTGGCTCCTCGGTGTCAGAGAGGAATTATTAATATTATTTTTGTGTGTGTGTTTTTTTCCCTTTTGACTTTCCATAGCGGAAGGAGGAGTCGCAACACGAGCTCCAAAATCCAGCGGAGAGCTGGAGCCGGAAGACAGAGCAAGAGATAGAGCAGCACTCGTCTCCGGCTCCTCTTCTGGATCCATAAGAGATCCCCCGAACCTTAGACGGCTAGCTGCCTCGGCAGCGGCCCACCCAGATCCACGAGGCTTTGAAACCCAACTTGCTTTGGCTTCCGAGAAGAGTGCGAGTCGCGAGCCCAGCTGCTTAATGTAGGCTGCCATCGCATGTAGGCTCTCGAGGCTGCCATCACATGCTCCAACCCTAGACACTTCACCCAGAAAATGTGCACTATTCCTCGTGATGAAACAGGAGCAAGCCGTAACACACTTCCTGAATTCTCTCACTCATGTTTCTCTCTCGCTCATTCCATTTTTTCTTCTCTTTTTTTTTTTAAAGGGATAGAAAAGTTCTGAGATTTTGAGAAAACATAGCGAGGAAATGAAGAGTCTTTTTGTTTCTTTACACAAACAAACAAACAAACAGATGTGGAAGTCGAACCATCTACACCTCCTCTTCTGGGTTTCCCAGAATTTATCAGTTTATTTATTTTTAAGATAACCTGTAGTGCATTTTGTTTACCGTATTAAACCTCTGTTCCTAGTCATTTTTGATTCATTTCGTTTCATCCAGACAAAAATGCACACTGTTTTGCCTTCTTTATTATTCAGAATAAAAAAAAAAAGGGAATCTTTTAAGTCAGTTTTTTTTCTTCATTAAAGTTTTGTTAGAAAATTAAATTGAATCGAATCTTGGAGAATGTATCGTTACACCCCTACTTCCTAGTGTTGGTGTTTTACAAGCCAGCAGCCAGGGAATTGTGAGAGATTTTTAAATAGTGTTGAGATTTCTAATTGAAATAAAAACAAGAGTGAACACCTTCCACAAAGAGAAGTGGTTATGTTGACAGATTTTGTGCAAACAGGAAACAGTTCATATGAAGTTGTTTTGATAAAGTATAAAGCATATAGTGTTGTACCTCTATTTAAAATGCTTGATTTAATAAGGAAAGCACAGTAAATACAAATTCTGAGAAATTAGGGTTTTGTTTTTTTTTGTCGTACTGGTTTCAGTTCTGTTTGTATCATGTCCGTTGTGAAAATGCTTTCTGCATTCAAATCCCATGCTTCAGTGATCTGGGAGTGTTTATAGCGCTGTGACTTTAACACTTCGTAACTGAGAGCTGCTGCTACAGCAACTTCACCCACAGCTACCATGACTTTGATCCCCGTCTTCATCTGGACGCTGATCCTCTGGACTCAAGGTCAGACACTGCTTCAGATTTTATCTCTACAATGATCTGTTCATACAAATACACTCATTGTTTCTATTATAATATTTCACTTACTTAAAATTTGTTACATTAAAAATATTTTTTTCAGAATGCAGAGGTCAAGTCACAGTAACTCAGACTCCTGCAGTGAAATCTGCTCTTCCAGGAGAAACAGTCACCATCAACTGTAGAACCAGTCAAGCAGTGTACAAGGACTCACATGGTGAAAGGTTATTCTGGTATCAGCAGAAATCTGGAGAAGCTCCTAAACTCCTGATTAAATATGTAAAGCAGATACAGTCGGGTATTCCAGCTCGTTTCAGTGGCAGTGGATCTGGATCTGATTTCACTCTGACCATCAGTGGAGTCCAGACTGAAGATGCAGGAGATTATTACTGTCAGAGTCACCATGAAATCACTGGCTACTGGTTCACACAGTGTTTTAGAGTCGTACAAAAACCTCCCTCAGTCAGATTGTAGAGAGACTGCACTGCTGCAGCTGGGAGCGACTGCAGGTGCTGAGTTGGAGGATGTTATACAACATAATGACACTCTGTGGAGGAGAGGAACCATACCACACTAACTCACAACTTACATTAGAAATCTCTCAATAATCATCACACCACACGGCACACAGTCCATCACGTCCACTACTGTAAGATAAATAGTTTCCTGTTTTTCTAGACTGTCATGGTGCAAACTGTGTAAAATAGTTCTATGTGATATTAATTTATCTATATTCACTCCCTTGATATAAACACACTCTTCACCTAATATCCTGTAGATAGACGTGATCCACACACACACACACACACACACACCCCCACCCAGAGCCGGTTCTAGACGTTTAGAGGCTCCCCACACCCCTCCTATGACAACATGTTTTTTTTAATCCATTAATTTAAAATGTTAACTTTATTCAACTTTTTTTGCAGTAATTTGTTCAGTAATTTATTTATAGTAACA
The DNA here is from genome assembly GCF_023375685.1 of Ictalurus furcatus. Taxonomy (NCBI): domain Eukaryota; kingdom Metazoa; phylum Chordata; class Actinopteri; order Siluriformes; family Ictaluridae; genus Ictalurus; species Ictalurus furcatus. The sequence goes on from NC_071268.1 coordinate 25,046,983, forward strand.
CACAAATCCACTATTTGAGATAACGAATAGTTTTGCCAACATTATACAGTAACAAGAGAAAAAAAATACAAGACACCGTTACATTGCCAACAAATAATAACAGATGAACACTTCCTGCACACCACTTCAGTAAATGAACATCAGCCCTTTATGTTTTTTTCCAAGCTGGGTATGGGCAGGATTTCCCCCTCCTATTGGCCCTATATAGACTATAGATATAGACATATTATGTGTTGTAGTGCAATACCTTAAATATGCACTATATACACGAATCAACTGCTAGTGGAAGTGAAAGAGACAAACTACTACACAGAAAGAATATTTCATTTCTACATAAAATTGTATGCTTATTTTTTATTAAATATAACAATAATATTTATGATTTGAAAACTAAATGAAGTATTATGTTAGAGCAGTAATGTAAACATCAGCACAATTTAGTAGATACACAGACAGTTGAGGAACTTTTTTTAATACTCTAGTGTGTTTACTCTTTGATTTTGATTAAAACTTCTTTACTTTTACTTTAGTATTTTGCTCCTGATCCCGACGCAATGTCATTGTACGTGCGAATTCAAAGTGTCTGATAGTCTCGATGCGTCCACGGCACTCACGCTCTTTTGAACTCAGAATAAATCAGCAAATGATCTATCCTGAAATGACTCTGATCGACAGAACAAGGCCCAGTTCATTTTTAGAGTACAGTACAATCACTCCAAAATAGATGATGATAACTCACACACCTGCATCACGAGCTGCACTTTCTTTGCGTGTCTGTTTAGCCTTTCGCTCAGCAGCCCCTGAAGGATGTGTTCGTTTCTTACACCATCATAAGTCACTGACTTAAAGTCAGTCAGCTGCAGAAAAGTTGCAATTTTGTATTTTGTTCATCGTACCCTCTCTCTTCATACATTCAGAGGGTGGGACCCACTTTGAAACGGTAATATTAACTGGTTTCACTACAGGTGAGTGACAATTCATCTATATCCAATAGGCTAAGAGCCTAACCTTTTCCTGCACATTTTGATTGGTCTACTAGCGTATAGGGAAGTTACGGTTATGAAGCCGCTGCGTCCAAGCCCGAGGCTCTAGGCAATTGCCTACTCTACCTATAGGTAGTGCCGGCCCTGCACACACCTACCTATTCAATTGACGCATTTCATTTACACCAGTCTGTGTTTGTGTGTGTGATCTGTTGGTTTCCAGAACTTTTGGGGCCCAAAACAAAACCATCCTCATCAAACGCTCGTGTGCAGACTATCACTAATTATATTCAACCATCTTGCTTGTGTAGTCAGAAACATCAACTGAACTCAATAAGATCAGCTGTGACTCTCTCAGGCAGGGTTTATTACCTTGTTTTTTGTTTTAATCGTTTGAACATATAGCATGGGGTGCACGGTGGTTCAGTGGTTAGCATGTTCAGATCACGCCGCCAGGGTTGGGGGTTCGACTCCGACCGCTGCCCTGTGTGTGGAGTTTCCTCCGAGTACTCCGGTTTCCTCCCCCAGTCCAAAGACGTGCATGGTAGGCTGATTGGCATGTCCAAAGTGTCTGTAGTGTATGAATGGGTGTGTGAATGTGCTCTGCAATGGATTGGTAAGCTGTCCAGGGTGTACCCCGCCTTGTGCTCCTTGGGATAGTCTCCAGGTTCCCTCCGACCCTGTGTGATAAGTGGTATAGATAATGGATGGACGGGTGGATTAGCTAAACTAGCATTTTGCTCAGTAGAGGGACATTTCAGACTGGAAGATGAACTCTGAGTCAGGATCAGCTGTGAGACTCAGGGAATGTTACCTGCTCCCTGGTTTTGTTTCCCCTGGATCACATGAACCTATTTCAACAACAAAGATATTAGTGTTTCTCCTAACTTCTGTGTAATTTCTTGCTGTTTGAGGTACCACGTGCTTGATCAGTGTTCATGATGTCCTCATATTGCCTAACTCACAGGTTCCTAACCCTGGTCTACCCATTGTCCACCCCAGTAACCCCAGTCCTGCACATTTCAGCGCTTCAGTGTGTTACTGCAGACAAAAGACTCAAATGTGCAGGACAGGGAACACTCCAGGACCAGGGATTGGAAGCTGTGGGCTAACTAATACATTCTAGGTACATACTGATGTTTAAAGTGTAACGTGTCTCTTGGTATGGGGAAATTCACTATATAAGGAATACTTATGATTTTTTGTAACTGAATATTTATTTCACTTCAGTGTGAGTAACATACAGGGGAACAGTCGTGATTAATACAGTAGGTGTAACAGCATTTCCAACACCATCACACCAGTCCCCAACTAGCAGATGGGTGAAAGTAACATGAAATTTCCCACAAGCTCTTTTACACAAAAATGCTTTACAACGTTAATCCCACTCAACCACATCCTCAGTGTAGATGCTTTCTCTCCATTAGTTCAGGCTGAAGACAATTCAATATACAGGACACTTAGAAAATTCTACAGCCAAAGATTATATAGTTATATTTTATATACTTTATGGTGTAAAACCAAGTGTTATTATTATTATTATTATTATTATTATTATTATTATTATTATTATTATTATTATGTATTTTTCATATACTGAGACAGATACATTGGTGATTTGTGTACGATGTGCATAATCAATAATGTGCAGCAAAAGTGTTTACTGATTCAAAAGGCTTTTATTAATAATTCAAAGCAGGCCATTGCAGTGATACACACACTTAACACATATTTAGGTGATAAGAAGAAGAGCTGAGTTAAAGTGAGGAGTGTGTGAGCTCACATGTCAATAACTCAGATGAAATGATGAAAGTGGGACATTTGAGCAGTAAAGGCCACATGGAACACACAGTGAAGCAGTAGAAGGTGAGCTGAGTAACGTGTGTGTGAGCTCACAGCTCTCAGCACTGCTCTGTGTTCACTGTGCTCACCACAGGTGGTTGGTTGTCCTTGGAGGCCTCACAGGTCACCACCTTGTTCCTCCACTGCTCCGGGTGGAGGCTCAGCGTGCTGCTCCAGCTGTAGAGGCCGTCCGCCTGCAGAACTGCGGTGCTGCGGCTCTCCCCCGAGCTCCAGCTGCTCCCATCAACCTTCCAGCTCAGCCTCCAGTCCGAGGGGAAGCCCTTGTAGGCCACGCACACGAGTGTGACCTTCTCCTGCTGCAGCTCCACACTGGAGGGGGGCAACACCGTCACACTGGGCTGGGTGAGGCCTACACACACACACACACACACACACACACACACAGTTGAGAAAGGAACGGACAGCTGTCAGTCACTCAGGCTTCGTTTCAGCTCGCTGTGTGTGTTTCACTTCCCTTTATATCTTACAGAGCAGAACTGAGTTCAGTGGAGCATCACAAACGTTTCACATTCAATTCAAATACTTTTACATCTTAAATCTATAATGATTTATATTACTGTGATCACTGGAAGTTCAAATCTAACTGTACAGAATATTCAATAATCTGAAATATTACAATTATTTTATAATATGAATAAACGGCATTTAATATACAACATATTTATTATTTAACTAAATTCAGTTTATGCTTCAACATTTAACTCTGTTTATGGACTCACAGTCTCTGAGATATTAAATATAGTTAAATATAGTTAGTGTAACTCAACAAAAAAGTCAGTAATATACACAAACAACAAATTCTATTTTGTTTGTACATTTAAATTAAAATGAGCTACTCGCACTAAAGTCAGATACATTTTCTCAAACTTCTAAAATAAGAAAAATGAGAAACAAAATGAACACAATTTAATTTAGTCATTAATCTGAACACACTGCATTTCAGTCCTTAATCTGAACACACTTCATTTCAGTCATTAATCTGAACACACTCTATTTCAGTCATTAATAAACAGGTTACTTACGGCCCACAGACAGTTTAGTTCCTCCACCGAAAGTGTTCCACAGTGATACAAACAGGTTTAGTGGCCGTACAAAAACCCTGCTGCTCTAAACTCACTGCTCTCTCCATCCATTTAAACCTCTTATTACAAAACAGCTACAAAACACCAACTTCTGTTCACATCAGCTGATTAATACACTAACTCTCCGACTGTTTTTATTACGTTTTAGTGTTTTTTCTCTTTTTAAACATCAAGATTGTCAGTCTAAACTGAGGATGCAGCTAGTGAATAATTCACACAAATAAATTACACAAACTAAAAGCTGAAAATTCACAAAATGTAGATCTGCAATTGCACAGGTTTTACCCATAATGCATCACTGAGTAAAAATGCTGACGTACTAATGATAAATTTGCAATATACGACTGAATGTGTGGAGCTAAAGTGAGAATAATTCTCCACTCCTTCTGTAGACTGATAGAAAGTAATGATATGATGTTTAAGTCCTACAATAATCTAATCATTCATTTACCATCCAAAATATTAGTGTGTATTTACTCACTGCCAACACTGATGCTGCTTCTTCCACCATAAATCCACTACAGTGAGAAACTCATTAACATTCAGTACAAACACCATCCAGTGAAAGTTTAAGCTTCTCTGTCTAATTCACTTATTTATGTATCTTAGACCTAAAAGTGTTTTCCAGAAAATCTCCATCTGACCCCAGAAGCTAAATTCACACAGTAACTCTGTAGTAGTGTGAGATTTACAGTAAGATTGGGGGAATGTGGTAAAGGCGTCTCCATACTTAGTGGACACTTTGCATTGGCAGCACATGCTTCAGTGCTCTGGGAGTGTTTATAGCGCTGTGACTTTAACACTTCATGACTGAGAGCTGCTGCTACAGCAACTTCACCCACAGCTACCATGACTTTGATCCCCGTCTTCATCTGGACACTGATCCTCTGGACTCAAGGTCAGACACTGCTTCAGATTTTATCTCTACAATGATCTGTTCATACAAATACACTCATTGTTTCTATTATAATATTTCACTTACTTAAAATTTATGTTACATTAAAAATATTTTTTTTCAGAATGCAGAGGTCAAGCCACAGTAACTCAGACTCCTGCAGTGAAATCTACTCTTCCAGGAGAAACAGTCACCATCAACTGTAGAACCAGTCAGGCAGTGTACAAGGACTCACATGGTGAAAGGTTATTCTGGTATCAGCAGAAACCTGGAGAAGCTCCTAAACTCCTGATTAAGTTTGCGAATCAGCTACATTCGGGTTCTCCAGCTCGTTTCAGTGGCAGTGGATCTGGATCTGATTTCACTCTGACCATCAGTGGAGTCCAGACTGAAGATGCAGGAGATTATTACTGTCAGAGTGAGCATTCCACCTCTGGCTACTGGTTCACACAGTGTTATAGAGTCGTACAAAAACCTCCCTCAGTCAGATTGTAGAGAGACTGCACTGCTGCAGCTGGGAGCGACTGCAGGTGCTGAGTTGGAGGATGTGATACGACACAATGACACTCTGTGGAGGAGAGGAACCACACCACACTAACTCACAACTCACATTAGAAATCTCTGAATAATCATCACACCACATGGCATACAGTCCATCTACGTCCACTACTGTAAGATCAGTAGTTTTTTTTTCACTCATCAGTGTCTATCACTAACCCTGCAGCCATTACAGTCTCTGATATCAGTCACTGTTATTAATCTATTCTCAGCCTTAGTTTCTGTCTCTATCTTCTGTCTCATATCTCTTTCTTGTACTCCTATAACATGACCTTCTTCAACTGCCTCCTGACACAAAATAAACATTTTAGACCTGGTCCTAATCCATCCTTCCTCATCTCTAGGTATCAGCATTACCCTGCTGTATTTTTCAGATTTTCACTTTGTATCCTGCACTCTTGCTCTCCCTGCCCTGCATATCACCCTCTATTTGTACTGTACCTCTCCCCCACTTCCTGAACCCTCCACTCTTTCTCTTCCTCCTCCATAAATTTCAGCACCTTATGTTTCTGCACAGATCTCAGCATGTCTAGTAGACATCTCATCATGAATGACAGCTCATCAGCTGAAACTAAGTCTCAGAAACACTGAGCTGCTGTATTTCCCTGGAGATCCTTCCCCATGTCAAGATTTATTGATCTCCCAGAAGAACTATTGGTTCACACCATCTGACAACACAGGACACCTTGAGCTAGTTCTGAACAACCGTTTAAACTTCTCTCCTCATATTCCTAACCTGATTTGGTCATGCAGGTTTCTCATTTACATCAGGAGGGTCTGGCCAGTTCTGTCCACAGAGGTCATTCAAGAGCTTGTACAGTCCTTTATTATCTTGATATTAGTCTACTGCATTCTACACAAGTTTATACCTCTTGTATTTGTACTCAAAACAGCAGAACACAAATATCTACTTTGCTACCAGATCTTATTTATATGCACTTAACATATATGTATTATATTAACCTTAAGAACATACTATTTACAGGTACTGTGGGCTCACCTACACAAACACCATAATAAACTTCTACTCCTTAGTGCAGTTGCAGGCCCAATGCACGACTCATGTTTATTCAGGCCTAAAAACAAATGGCTGCTTCGGTCACTGTAAGAGCTAAATTAAGTAAAACTCACTCACGGGTTAGGAGTAACTGGCTGCACTCTGGTTACGGTGGCACAATGTCTTTGTTGTCAGTGTGAGGATTTTGAGTATTGCCAGAGGTCTGAACTTCATGGCAACTCAGACCGCTGTATGTGAGATCCTTGGAGTCTCTGCAGCCTAGCCACAGCTTTTAAACTCACTTTGGTTTGCTGGGACAGCTCGCCTCCGTTAATGTCTGGGTCACTCCGTGTCAGAAATGCTAATGGATACTGAGCTAACGGGTATCCAGCCTCCTGGCTGATTCAGTGTTAGATGTTTTTGTTGGAAAGTCCAATGTCCTCCACTTTTGTCAAGTACAGTTAATCTCAAGTTATTGAACTAACAACCGCTATCTATTCACGACGCAACTTTCAACACACTGTTAACCACAACGCTCTTGTTTTCTCTCTCTTCATGCCGTTCTCTCTCATTCTATCCTCCACATGACCAGCTTCTTCCAGTCCTGATGAAGACCTTGACCTGAATGAAATTACACATACAACAGAAATACAATGAACATATAAATGAAGTACTGCCCTGTCATAACCAAGCACAAACAAATACTAAACATAATAACATTTTCCATAACACCACAAACTGAGAACATCATACCCAACAGAAATGAAACTGAATATATTATCTTTCCTCTCCTACTGGGTTACACTGAGATTCTGAGCTTTATTTGAGGAAAAATAACTCAATTTCAATCAGTTTTAATTTAATGATGTGGTTAGAAAAGGTATGAACACTAGTCTGTCCCTAATCCAACAATAAACACTAATTTGAGTGACAACGTTCAGACCACACTGAAAAAATACATATCCTGCCTTCTAATTTTAGTTCAAATCATTCACCTTTTATTTTTACACACTTGTGTACATTTAAGTATCGACACTGTAACTTTTTTTTACTCATTCAGAATGAGCTGAAAGTCATAAACTACATTCCTGTAAGTATCTGCTTACTAGTTCAGTCATGATTAACTCAGAGCAGTCTGTTGTCTCTGGGCGATGATGATGCTGACAGACCCATCACTACATGAGCAAGACTAAATAAAGATTAAATATCAATTAGAGCTCTTTCTTCTCCTGCTGTTATAAACAGAGGAGAGTGAGAACTTCAGTAAAGGTCATCAGGAGATTTGAGAGACAGCTGTAATTTCCACTGTTTTCTGGAGATTTCACAGTCGTGTCTTCATGCACTGGGTGTAACAACCTCATTCATTTCTGTGAATAACAGCCTACAAATCTGTCTGACAGACAGCCCTGTGTTCTCAACACACAGCAAGTGTTAAGAAGCGATGAGGGTGTGTGTAGTAAATTACCTGCTCTGCTCATACATTACAGTGGAAGACTCCTTTCAGGACTTTCAAATTCAGGACATTTCCTAGAACATGTGCGTCATCTCAGAGAGAAAGATCAAGTCCTGTAGGAGCCTGATCTGACTGTGTGAACATGAACAATGAACAAGATTTCGGTCTTGAATAGGACTCTATTACTGCCTTAATATGTGTTTCCTTGTTTTTTTAGCACTTTATTTTCTGGGTCGTTCTTCTTTTATATGTTTTTTTAAAACTTGTTTCCCTTGTCCAGGTTATAATAGTTTAAATCCTTGTTTTGCCCTGTGCCTACCTGTGTTTATAACTTGAGTATGGATCTGAGAGAGGTTTCATCCTGATCAAGGTTGGTATTTCCTTTTAAAAACACAGAGAAAATATTTTTTTTATGTTTTCTCTTGACTCAGTTTGTTCTTTAATGTATTTTATTGGATTGTGTTAGAATTTTTTTTAAAGGTTTATGCAAATTCTCACCAATCACAGAAATAAGAAATGAAAGTTCTATTGCATGAACACCTCTGAGTCCCAGAATAGATCAACACTTTCAGCAGATGTTCATGGTACTTCAGCCAAACTCACTCAAGCACAGCACAAGACACTTCACTAGTGAAAAAGGAGACATGCTTTCCACATTGAAGCTTTATTTCAGCATAGCTACACCACTGACACCACCTCAGACTGCTAAGCGTGTTTTAAAGTGTACACTTGAATTCTAGTGGACTTCACAGCGGCTCTTTCGGAACGAGGCGATCTGAGTGGTGTCGTGGTGGGACACGGTACAGCCGAACACCTCGGCCTCTTCCCAGCGTTCTTTGCTGAGGGTCAGGGTGCTGCTGCGGCTGTAGATGCCGTTCTTCTGTTCTTCTGTGCTGGTCAGAACCCCCTCGTTCACCTCGACACCGTCTACAGTCCAGCTCAGCAGCGCCCCCTGTGGAGAATAGGCCGAGAGCAGGCAGAGCAACGAGGCCGATCCCTCAGAGAGCTGCAGAGAGGACGGAGGGAGCAGAGACACGGAGGGCTTCACCACCGGACCAGCTGCAGAACACACACACACACACACACACACACACACACAATGATATTAATGTTAATGTGAACTCTATCATAATGAACATGGTGATATTTGGTCATTCAGTTTAATGGCTGTAGAACAGATGCAGTAGTTTATCTGCACATCGCACAACAGAACACGATTCTGATAACGTCATCCAACCAAACTGCAGCCGAACAAAACAATCTCCATCTTCTGATCAAAAGAACACTGTGCTAAAAATAACCATCATACCAGGGTAAAGTTATCTTTATCCAGTAAAGTTATCTTTGTTCAATTTTTTAGATTATCTTAATAATTATTTATGACTTATCATTAATGGGAAATTAGCAATAAACGATTATTGTTCATGCTTCACTGTTACACAAATTTCCATTGTGATGATGAATTAGAGAAACGCAAAGCAACAATTACATCAACTAAAAGCTAACATTTCACCTGAATCTTAAAAAGAGATGAAGTGAATTTTACAAAATGACACGAAAGCAGAGTGTTTATAGAAGCAGCTCTCTCCTCTTCACATCACATTTCTCTATTTTATAGAAAAGATCTACAGTATGTGTTTTTATAAATGTCACATCATTTATTTTTAGTAAATCTATACATTTCATTGAATTGTGTAAATAAACTAAAGAATCTTTGAGGTTTTAGAAAGCAAAAGGCACTTACTTTTCACAATGAGTTTAGTTCCTCCACCGAAAGTCCTCCACAGTGATACAAACAGGTTTAGTGGCCGTACAAAAACCCTGCTGCTCTAAACTCACTGCTCTCTCCATCCATTTAAACCTTTTATTACAAAACAGCTACAAAACACCAACTTCTGTTCACATCAGCTGATTAATACACTAACTCTCCAACTGTTTTTATTACGTTTTAGTGTTTTTTTCCTCTTTTTGAACATCAAGATTGTCAGTCTAAACTGAGGATGCAAGTAGTGAGTAAGTCACACAAATAAATTACACAAACTAAAAGCTGAAAATTCACAAAATGGAGATCTGCAATTGCACAGGTTTTACCTATAATGCATCACTGAGTAAAAATGCTGATGTACTAATGATAAATTTGCAATATACGACTGAATGTGTGGAGCTAAAGTGAGAATAATTCTCCACTCCTTCTGTAGACTGATAGAAAGTTATGATATGATGTTCAAGTCCTACAATAATCTAATCATTAATTTACAGTCAACATATTAGTGTGTATTTACTCACTGCCAACATTGATGCTGCTTCTTCCACCATAAATCCACTACAGTGAGAAACTCATTAACATTCAGTACAAACACCATCCAGTGAAAGTTTAAGCTTCTCTCTCTAATTCACTTATTTATGCATCTTAGACCTAAAAGTGTTTTCCAGAAAATCTCCATCTGACCCCAGAAGCTAAATTCACACAGTAACTCTGTAGTAGTGTGAGATTTACAGTAGGATTGGGGGAATGTGGTAAAGGCGTCTCCATACTTAGAGGCCACTTTGCATTGGCAGCACATGCTTCAGTGCTCTGGGAGTGTTTATAGCGCTGTGACTTTAACACTTCATGACTGAGAGCTGCTGCTACAGCAACTTCACCCACAGCTACCATGACTTTGATCCCCGTCTTCATCTGGACACTGATCCTCTGGACTCAAGGTCAGACACTGCTTTAGATTTTATCTCTACAATGATCTGTTCATACAAATACACTCATTGTTCCTGTTATAATATTTCACTTACTTTTAATATAAGTGCAATATCATATATATTTTTTTTTCAGAATGCAGAGGTCAAGCCACAGTAACTCAGACTCCTGCAGTGAAATCTGCTCTTCCAGGAGAAACAGTCACCATCAAATGTAGAATCAGTCAGGGAGTGTCTTCTCACAGCTCATACGGCAACCGGTTATACTGGTATCAGCAGAAACCCGGAGAAGCTCCTAAACTCCTGATTAAGTTTGCAAATCAGCAACATTCGGGTTCTCCAGCTCGTTTCAGTGGCAGTGGATCTGGATCTGATTTCACTCTGACCATCAATGGAGTCCAGACTGAAGATGCAGGAGATTATTACTGTCAGAGTCACCATTTCATCTCTGGCTACTGGTTCATACAGTGTTATAGAGGCGTACAAAAACCTCCCTCAGTCAGATTGTAGAGAGACTGCACTGCTGCAGCTGGGAGCGACTGCAGGTGCTGAGTTGGAGGATGTGATATGACACAATGACACTCTGTGGAGGAGAGGAACCACACCACACTAACTCACAACTCACATTAGAAATCTCTCAATAATCATCACACCACACGGCACACAGTCCATCACGTCCACTACTGTAAGATAAATAGTTTCCCAGTTTTCTCAGTCATGGTGCTACAGGTCAGATCTTCAGAAAGAACAACAGCATTGGAGATAACAGATCAATATCTACAGTGAAGGCTGGTTGTGATATTGAATAAAGACTAAATTAAATTTTACTCCTCTTCACTAACTTGCTTTTACTGTTATGAAACCATTAGAGAGGAGCCTTATAACATTCACTGTGACACTCATTGAGTCTCACTGCATAAGTATAAATAATGAAGTCATTTAATAAGTTTATAAGTTTATTAAGTCATTTAATAAGTCATTTAATAATGACTTATTAAAAGGCGGATAAACGTCAATCGTAATCATGCCCTGCCTCTTCTGAATCGCAAATATTTTAAATTGAAAAGCTGTTCCTGCCATTACCCAGTTCTTTATTTCAAACCACACAAAAACCCTAATTCTGTTGTTTGTCCTTTTGTGTAATTTTACTGGACAATGTGTGCTTACTGTTCTTATTTCTTATAAATCCGTAAAATTAATTTTAAAAGAAAACAAACAAAAAAAATCATCATCAAGAAAGTAATCCACTTTGTTCACAAAGATATCAGCCACACTCTTTACTGATACGAGTTTTTTTTTTTTTTTCCTCATGTCTGCTAGTGGTGTAAAAAACAAAACAAAAAAAACGTGTTTTTTTTATATATATATATTTAAATGTGTTTATTTATTTATTTATTTGTTTCCATTTTGTGTATGTACTGTTTGTATGTATGTCTGTATGTGTGTGTTTGTGTGTATATGTATGTTTGTATGATATCACTCTACTCATATTTACTCCCTTCATTTAAACAGAGTCTTCCTCCAATTTGTCCTGCTCTGATGTTACTGCAACTCCTGCTGTTGGGTCTGATCCAACCAGTCTCTCTTTCTTTTTCTCTCTCTCTCTCTGTCTCTCTCACTCACACTCACACACACACACACACACACACACACACACACACCTGTTCAATCAACACAATTTTGGGTCTTTCACACCAGTGGTTACCAACCCAGGGGTCGTGACCCCCACTAGGGCTCGATAAAGATTTACGAGGGGTCACCAAGCTCACTCTAGTTGGAGAGTTACAACAGGAAGAAATAAAATGTAAAACAGCACAATAAATAAATCCATTTTGAATATTCTAATAATAGTGTGTAAGATATATGAAAAGAGAAGCCATTTCCTTAACATCTTAACATTGCTCTTTCTAAAACAACAGGGTGACTGCTCAAACAATGAATATAGCAAAGTGCCAGGGAGAAGAGAAAAATCTATGTGCTAAAAACAGAACAAGGATTTATTTGGACAGTTATCTCGAATTTGGTTTCATTGAAGCAATGGGCAAAGTGAGAATTGAGGGTATAATCTGTGCTGAGAGACTAGCAAGGCATCAGAGCACCAAACACCCAGAGATGGTGGGTCAATCCAGAAAATTTTACCTTAGGAAATAAGAACTTGTTATATCATATTGGTCCCAGAAGATCAGAGATGCTTTGACTAAAGCTGGAAATCAAAAGAGACAGGCACCGGTTGCGTCCTAATTGTCCAAAAATCTGCACACCATCGGAGAAACTCTGATCAAACCCGCTTGTGTAAAAATGGCAGAAATAATATACGGGACACAGGTGGCTTCTGAACTGTACGTCTGTCCAATAATACAGTAAAAGACAGAATCAACAGAATGGCAGCTGATGTGGAGAACAGGTTGGAGGAAAAGTTAAAGATGCACCAATTTTCTATCCAACTTGATGAAACTTCCACTGTGGCAGATGAAGCAGTACTCATTGCATATGTGCAGTACATTGAAGACCCAGAAATAAAGCAGGAATTTCTTTTGTCTACAAATTTATCAACAACGACATGAGGAGAAGATATTTTCCATGCAATTGATACGTACTTCACCAAGAAAAACATTCCCGATAATCATTTAGTCGCATGCTGAAAAGGCTCCTGACTGTCTTGTGTTTCACTGTATGATACACCGTCAAGCCCTGGCCAGAAAACACCTTCTGATGAGCTGAATGAAACGCTCAAAATGGTTGTAAAAATAGTCAACTTTATTAAAGCTGTGTGAAGATGAGGCGCATTGACACTCCTCCTTCATACCGAAGTGCACTGGCTATCAAGGGGCCAAGGGTTGGTTCGTTTTATTGAACTGAAAGAAAAAATAAATGAGTTCCTGAGACTGAACAAATAAATAACTGCGAGTTTTTTAAGTTACATTGTCTTTAGTGCCGTTATGATTGCGATATGGTGGTGCCATTTTATATATTTTGGACTGTAGTTGTTTATTTCTGTGCTTCACCTGGAATAACCTGCAGCGTGTAACTTCGAATCAACGCCTCGGCTCGGCTGCGTGTGTGGATCGTGTGTGAGGATTGTACGACTTTGTGCTCTGGAGTTTCACTAGCTCTGGCCTTGCGAGTGTGCACTCACCGACCATGGCGCTAAGGTACACTACACGCCAGCTATTGAATCTAAAACAGAACTGATATTGCCTAGCCAAAGACTCTTACAATCTCTGTCGAGATGCTTGTCTGCTACGTCCTAAGCGATATATCCATCGGGGCTTGAGGCGCAGTCTTGCTGTCTCATCCTCTCCTAACATCAATGTCCCTATCTGTCACCGTAAGACCAACAAACTGCTCCATACTGGTGTTGATCACAGCAATTTAATATCGGTTCCCAGCGTGGAGATTAAACCACTGTCGTCTCCGCTTCAGACCCAAGCTTATGCCGCATTATTCAATGCTGCTTTTGTCGGATTTTCTTAGAGATAAAAAGCTGGACTTTTTGTTTTTAACTGAAACATGGCATAAAGAAAATGATGGGTTCCTGTTTAACCAGATCACTCCAGCGGGCTTTGGAGTATTAGATCTCCCGAGGCTATCTGGCAGAGACAGAGGCATTATTGTGGTTTACAACCTGAAGTTCAACACAAGCGCTGTGTCTGTTCCCCAGTTTTCATCATTTGAATGCCTGGTCTTGAGTATTTCCGCTCCTGTATCCACCATCATCGCTACAGTCTATAAACCACCTAAGACTAAGACACATGCAGCTTTTATGTCAGAGTTTGCGGACTTCCTATCGATGTTGAGTATGAAGTTTGACAGAATTGTAATTGTGGGAGATTTTAACATTCATGTGGACTGTAGTGACTCTGTGGCGGCTAAGGAATTTCTGTCGCTAATTGATTGTTTTAACTTCACACAGTTTGTAACTGACCCTACTCATAACAAGGGTCATACGCTGGATCTTGTGATTGCTAATGGCTCATTTGTACCGCAGTTTTCATCTATTGACATTGGACTGTCATTGGATCATTCAGCTGTCTTTTTTAACCTCGAACTGTATCATTCAAGTGAGCCTACCATCCGAACAGTAACCTTCCGGAAGTGGAAGTCTCCAGTTCTGTGGTTTCCATCCTAAGTGATCTTCATCCCTCATCACTGGAGGAGAAAGTTCTGCAGCTAAATTCCACTCTTGCTGCTAATCTTGACACTTTTGCTCCTCTAAGGTCACGTAAGGTCACATTCATCCGCTCTGCTCCCTGGTATAATGACAATCTGCGCTCTAGAAAGGCTGTATGTCGGAAAATGGAGCGAAAATGGCGCCTTACTGGACTGAATGTGTACTATCAAGCGTGGAAGGATCTTCTGGGGGATTATCGTGCATTACTGGAGACTGAAAGATCCTCTTACTTCTCTCAGCCTATTGTAAATAATCAAAATAATCTCTGACACTTGTTCCAAACCATAAAGAGATTGCTTCAAGTTAATGCTATTACCACTTTGCCTGTTTCTCAGCAGCTCTGTGATTCTTTTCTACAGTTTTTTAATTCTAAGATTGTTAATGTTTGCAAAGAAATTCCTGTTAACCCTGACTGTGCCACTTCAATCCTTCGTCCATCTGGGTTCACTGGTGCTTCTTTCACTCATTTCTCACTGCTTAATTCTGAGGCTCTCACAAGGGAGGTATCCAGCATGAAATCTACCACTTGCTTGCTGGATCCAATTCCTACGAATTTATTCAAATTGTGCTTCGCTGTGTGGTGCCCTACTATCCTCAGCATTATAAATGAATCACTGGAGACTGGGGTCGTTCCAGCAGTACTAAAGACTGCTGCTGTTACACCTGTACCAAAGAGAGAAAATGTTTCTGTGGATGATTTTAACAATTTTCGTCCCATCTCAAATCTTCCGTTTTTGGCAAAAATACTTGAGCGTGTTGTTGCCTCTCAACTCTGTACTTATCTTACAACCAATAACCTCTTTGAGCCCCTTCAGTCAGGTTTTCGAAATTTCACAGCACTAAAACGGCGTTGGTCAAAGTCACCAATGACTTGTTGATGGCCTCTGATTCTGGAGCTACCTCACTTCTTATTTATCTTGACCTTAGAGCTGCCTTCGATACTGTGGATCATGGTCTTTTACTTACCCGCCTTGAAAGTGTTTTTGGTGTGTCCGGGACAGTTTTAAACTGGTTTAAATCCTATTTTACTGACCGTTCCCAGTTTATTTCTATGTGTGGCTTTAGGTCTGACACTTGCTCGGTGCTCACTGGTGTTCCTCAAGGTTCAGTTCTAGGCCCTCTACTCTTCAATATTTATCTATCTCCACTTAGGCATCTGCTGCGATCGCTCGGCCTCCATTATCACTTTTATGCCGACGATACCCAAATCTACATTCACTCTAAATCTGGTGAAAACATTGATGCCTGTTATCTTTCTGACTGTATTTCTGAGATAAAAACATGGATGAACAATAACATTCTGTGCCTGAACAGCGGGAAAACTGAGGTTATGCTTATAGGTTCCTGTCATCAAATTCGCAAAGCGGCTCCACTGTCTCTGTTTGTTGATGGCTCTCTTTTAGAGACCCAAAGTAAGATGAGGAACCTTGGTGTAATTTTTGACCGCAGCCTCACTTTTGACTTTTTTGTTCAGGGCACTGTGAAGGCATCCTTTTTTCACCTCAGAAATATAGCCAGACCACGCCCAATGCTAAACTTATCTGTCGTTGAAAAGTTGATTAATTCATTTGTTGTCACACGGCTGGATTACTGTAATGCCGTTTTAGAAGGAGTTTCTAAAACCGCAATGAACAAACTGCAATATGTTCAGAACTCTGCCGCCCGGATCCTGACGGGAACCAGGAAATGTGACCATATTACTCCTGTTTTGAAGTCCTTACACTGGCTCCTGGTCAGGTTCTGTGTCGATTTCAAGATCATGATGTTGACATACAAGGCATTACATGGATTGGCTCCGCAATACTTATCTGGCTTATTTATCCCTTACACCCCAAATCGCAGACTGCGCTCCTCACAGTGTAATCTGTTAACTGTTCCACAAACACACCTAAAATCTATGGGTGACAGGGCTTTTTCTGTCTATGCTCCTTCACTTTGGAACTCTCTTCCTCTTGAACTCACGGAAGCCCGGACTTTAGGCATTTTTAAAGCTCTTCTCAAGAGACACTTTTTAAAACTTGCATTCGACTGCTGTTGTCTTTTTAGATTGTTTTATAATTATTTTTATTATTAATGTTGTTGTTTTTGTTCTTATTAACTTTTATTTGTTTTATTTTTCTGTGGACTGTGATTTTATGTACAGCGCTTTGAGAAGCTGCTTTAAAGGTGCTTTATAAAATAAAGTTTATTATTTAAAAAATAAAATTATTATCATTATTATTATATAATAAAATTATTATTATTATTATTATTATTATTATTATTATTATTATTATTATTATTATTATTATGAACAACCAGAAACTGCTTGACGAAATGACCAATGAAATTCTTATTAGAACATCATACCTGTCTGATATTTTCAACCTAGACAATGAAAAAAAAAGGCGCATGCAGAGTGCAGATGCAAACGTCCTGGAATGCAGAAAATCATTGATGCATTTGTGTATGAAGTGGAATTCAGAAAGACTAAACTGATAAAACAGGACCTACAACACTTTCCATCACTTCTCAAACAAACTGAGGGAAATTTACCTGAATCCTTGAGTAAAGAGTTCACACGTCACATGGAATTGCGACAGGAGGAGATGAAGTCACGATTCTAGGATGTTGATCAACATGTCACTAAATGCGCATGGGTAATGGATCCATTCACCACAAAGAAGGAAGATGTGGATATTTAGAAGGGGGGGATGAGCTCTTGGATGTTAAGAGAAATTCTCTTCTGAAGAGATTCTTTAAAGAACACGGGTACAAACGGTTCTGGCTCGTGAAAGGACCTGGCTTCGCGTCTAAGCTTGCACACCATGCCACAACCAGACTCATCCTGCCATTTGCCACAACATATCTGGGTAAGGATAATGAATGTTAAAATAGGGGTCTCCTGGAAAAAAGGTTGGGAACCACTGATTTACACGCATCTGTGTCTGCGTGTGTAATCTGTTAGTTTCCAGAACTTTGGGGTTCCCAAAGTAAAAATCTTGTTCTTGCTTAGTCAGAAGGAGAGTCAGTTCTACTGAAGTCACTGGGATCAGCTGTGACTCTCTCAGGCAGGGTTTCATCACCTTGCCTTTGTTGTTGTTGTCCGTTTGTTGTTATTTCTTTTAAACTTGTGAACATATAGCAATACCTTCATTAGCATTTTGCTCAGTAGAGGGAGATTTCAGACTGGAGGATGAACTCTGAGTCAGGATCAGCTGTGAGACTCAGGTAATGTTACCTGCTCACTGGTTTTATTTACCCTGGATCACATGAAGCTATTTTAACAACAAAGATATTAGTGTTCCTCCTCACTTCTGTGTAATTTCTTGCTGCTTGAGGTACCACGTGCTTGATCAGTGTTCATGGTATACTGATATTGGCTGATTCACAGGTTCCTAACCCTGGTTTACCCATTGTCCACCCCAGTAACCAGGGATTGGAAGCTGTGAGCTAACTAATACATTCTAGGTACAATATGATGTTTAAAATGTAACGTGTCTCTTGGTATGGGGAATTTCACTATATAAGGAATAATTGTGATTTTTTTGTAACTGAATATTTATTTCACTTCAGTGTGAGTAACATACAGGGGTACAGACGTGATTAATACACTAGGTGTAACAGCATTTCCAACACCATCACACCAGTCCCCAACTAGCAGATGGGTGAAAGTAACATCTGGAGAGGAACCACACCACACTAACTCACAACCCACATTAGAAATCTCTCAATAATCCTGATATGAATACTGAGTATTTAGTTTGTTAAATTTCAATTAAATACCTTCAGCAAAGAAAGATTTAGGATTAGATCTGAAGGCCTTTATCAGTCTTTACAAGGAATAGATTATATTAATATACATATGAATTTACCTTCTACCTCATTTGCTTGTATTATTCCTCTTTCTCGCCGCTTGCCAATAGAAAACCAGTAATGCCCCATGTACCGCCATGGAATAATGGTGATGAACTCATCCAAATCTGGCTACCAGAACACAGACACAGCTCAGTCATGGTGAGGCAGTATCTCGAGCAGGAGCCACGGCTTAGAGTTGGTCTCCTCTGAGCCCAAAATTGAAATGGTGCACAAGCAATACATATGGTTAATTGTCTCCTAGGCATTGTTCTAAAAAATACTTAATTTAAGAATGTACTTTTGAGGTTCTCTAGATGATTGTGGTTCTAGTTATCATAAATGAAGTTGTTTGGTGGATTTCTTTTTTAGTCTCTATCACTTATCCTGCCGCCATTACTATCTCTGACATCAGTCACTGTTATGAATCTATGCTCAGCCTTAGTTTCTGCCTCATATCTTTTTCTTGTACTCCTATAACATGACCTTCTACAACTGCCTTCTGACACAAAATAAACATTTTGGCCCTCGTCCTCATCCATCCTTCCTCATCTCTAGGTATCAGCGTTACCCTGCTGTATTTTTCAGATTTTCACTTTGTATCCTGCACTCTTGCTCTCCCTGCCCTGCATATCACCCTCTATTTGTACTGTACCTCTACCCCACTTCCTGAATCCTCCACTCTTTCTCTTCTTCCTCCATAAATTGCAGCACCTTATGTTTCTGCACAGATCTCAGCATGTCTAGCAGACATCTCATCATGAATGACAGCTCATCAGCTGAAACTAAGTCTCAGAAACACTGAGCTGCTGTATTTCCCTGGAGATCCTTCCCCGTGTCAAGATTTATTGATCTTCCAGAAGAACTATTGCATCATACCATGTGACAACACAGGACACCTTGAGCTAGTTCTGAACAACCGTTTAAACTTCTCTCCTCATATTCCTAACCTGATTCGGTCATGCAGGTTTCTCATTTATATCAGGAGGATCTGGTCAGTTCTGTCCACAGAGGTCATTCAAGATCTTGTCCAGTCCTTTATTATCTTGATATTAGTCTACTGCAGTCTACACAAGTTTCTACCTCTTGTATTTGTACTCAAAACAGCTGAACACAAATATGTACTTTGCTACCAGATCTTATTTATATGCACTTAACATGTATGTATTATATTAACCTTAAGAACATACTATTTACAGGTACAGTGTGCTCACCTACACAAACACCATAAAAAACTTCTACTCCTTAGTGCAGTTGCAGGCCCAATGCACGACTCATGTTTATTCAGGCCTAAAAACAAATGGCCGCTTCGGTCACTGTAAGAGCTAAATGAAGTAAAACTCATTCACGGGTGAGGAGTAACTGGCTGCACTCCGGTCACGGTGGCACAATGTCTTTGTTGTCAGTGTGAGGATTTCCAGTATTGCCAGAGGAAGTCTGAACTTCATGGCAACTCGACCGCTGTATGTGAGATCCTTGGAGTCTCTGTGGCCTAGCCACAGCTTTTAAACTCACTTTGGTTTGCTGGGAGAGCTCGCCTCCGTTAATGTCTGTGTCACTCCGTGTCAGAAATGCTAATGGATACTGAGCTAACGGGTATCCAGCCTCCTGGCTGATTCAGTGTTAGATGTTTTGGATGGAAAGTCCAATGTCCTCCACTTTTGTCAAGTACAGTTAATCTCAAGTTATTGAACTAACAACCGCTATCTATTCACGACGCAACTTTCAACACACTGTTAACCACAACGCTCTTGTTTTCTCTCTCTTCATGCCGTTCTCTCTCATTCTATCCTCCACATGACCAGCTTCTTCCAGTCCTGATGAAGACCTTGACCTGAATGAAATTACGCATACAACAGAAATACAATGAACATATAAATGAAGTACTGCCCTGTCATAACCAAGCACAAACAAATACTAAATATAATAACATTTTCCATAACACCACAAACTGAGAACATCATACCCAAAAGAAATGAAAGAGAATATATTATCTTTCCTCTCCTACTGGGCTACACTGAGATTCTCAGCTTTATTTGAGGAAAAATAACTCAATTTCAATCAGTTTTAATTTAATGACATGGTTAGAACAGGTATGAACACTAGTCTGTCCCTAATCCAATAGTAAACACTAATTTGAGTGACAATGTTCAGACCACACTGAAAAATTACATATCCTGCCTTCTAATTTTAGTTCAAATCATTCACCTTTTATTTTTACACACTTTTGTACATTTAAGTATCGACACAGTGTAACTTTTTTTTACTCATTCAGAATGAGCTGAAAGTCATAAACAACATTCCTGTAACTATCTGCTTACTAGTTCAGTCATGATGCACACACCTACCTATTCATTTGACACAATTCTTTTACACTGGTCTGTGTCTGTGTGTGTGATCTGTTGGTTTCCAAAACTTTTGGGGCCCAAAACAAAACCATCCTCATCAAACGCTCGTGTGCAAACTATCATTAATTATATTCAACCATCTTGCTTGTGTAGTCAGAAACATCAACGGAACTCAATAAAATCAGCTGTTACTCTCTCAGGCAGGGTTTATTACCTTGTTTTTTGTTTTAATCGTTTGAACATATAGCATGGGGTGCACGGTGGTTTAGTGGTTAGCATGTACGGATCACGCCGCCAGGGTTGGGGGTTCGATTCCCACCGCTGCCCTGTGTGTGGAGTTTCCTCCCCCAGTCAAATACATGCATGGTAGGCTGATTGGCATGTCCAAAGTGTCTGTAGTGTATGAATGGGTGTGTGAACGTGCTCTGCAATGGATTGGTAAGCTGTCCTGGGTGTACCCCGCCTTGTGCTCCCTGGGATAGTCTCCGGGTTCCCTCCGACCCTGTGTTATAAGTGGTATAGATAATGGATGGACGGCTGGATTAGCTACACTAGCATTTTTCTCAGTAGAGGGAGATTTCAGACTGGAGGATGAACTCTGAGTCAGGATCAGCTGTGAGACTCAGGGAATGTTACCTGCTTCCTGGTTTTGATTCCCCTGGATCACATGAACCTATTTCAACAACAAAGATATTACCGTTTCTCCTCACTTCTGGGTAATTTCTTGCTGTTTGAGGTGCCACGTGCTTGATCAGTGTTCATGGTGTACTGATATTGGCTGACTCACAGGTTCCTAACCCTGGTCTACCCATTGTCCACCCCAGTAACCCCAGTCCTGCACATTTCAGCGCTTCAGTGTGTTACTGCAGACAAAACACTAAAATGTGCAGGACAGGGAACACTCCAGGACCAGGGATGGGAAGCTGTGGGCTAACTAATACATTCTAGGTACATACTGATGTTTAAAGTGTAACGTGTCTCTTGGTGTGGGGGAATTCACTATATAAGGAATACTTGTGATTTTTTTGTAACTGAATATTTATTACACTTCAGTGTGAGTAACATACAGGGGAACAGTCGTGATTAATACAGTAGGTGTAACAGCATTTCCAACACCATCACACCAGTCCCCAACTAGCAGATGGGTGAAAGTAACATGAAATTTCCCACAACCTCTTTTAAATTAAAATGCTTTACCACTTTAATCTCACTCAACCACATCCTCAGTGTAGATGCTTTCTCTCCATTAGTTCAGGCTGAAGACAATTCAATATACAGGACACTTAGAAAATTCTACAGCCAAAGGTTATATAGTTATATATTATATACTATATGGTGTAAAACCAAGTGTTATTATTATTATTATTATTATTATTATTATTATTATTATGTATTTTTCATATACTGAGAGATGCATTGGTGATTTGTGTACGATGTGCATAATCAATAATGTGCAGCAAAAGTGTTTACTGATTCAAAAGGCTTTTATTAATAATTCAAAGCAGGACATTGCAGTGATACACACACTTAACACATATTTAGGTGATAAGAAGAAGAGCTGAGTTAAAGTGAGGAGTGTGTGAGCTCACATGTCAATAACTCGAATGAAATGATGAAAGTGGGACATTTGAGCAGTAAAGGCCACATGGAACACACAGTGAAGCAGTAGAAGGTGAGCTGAGTAACGTGTGTGAGCTCACAGCTCTCAGCACTGCTCTGTGTTCACTGTGCTCACCACAGGTGGTTGGTTGTCCTTGGAGGCCTCACAGGTCACCACCTTGTTCCTCCACTGCTCCGGGTGGAGGCTCAGCGTGCTGCTCCAGCTGTAGAGGCCGTCCGCCTGCAGAACTGCGGTGCTGCGGCTCTCCCCCGAGCTCCAGCTGCTCCCATCAACCTTCCAGCTCAGCCTCCAGTCCGAGGGGAAGCCCTTGTAGGCCACACACACGAGTGTGACCTTCTCCTGCTGCAGCTCCACACTGGAGGGGGGCAACACCGTCACACTGGGCTGGGTGAGGCCTACACACACACACACACACACACACAATTGAGACAGGAATAGACAGCTGTCAGTCACTCAGGCTTCATTTCAGCTCGCTGTGTGTGTTTCACTTCCCTTTATATCTTACAGAGCAGAACTGAGTTCAGTGGAGCATCACAAACATTTCACATTCAATTCAAATACTTTTACATCTCAAATCTATAATGATTTATATTACTGTGATCACTGGAAGTTCAAATCTAACTGTACAGAATATTCAATAATCTGAAACATTACAATTATTTTATAATATGAATAAACGGCATTTAAAATACAACTTATTTATTATTTAAGTAAATTCAATTTATGCTTCCACATTTAACTCTGTTTATGGACTCACAGTCTCTGAGATATTAAATATAGTTAAATGTAGTTAGTGTAACTCAACGAAAAAAAAAAGTCAGTATTATACACAAACAACAAATTCTATTTTGTTTGTAGATTTAAATTAAAATGAGCTACTCGCACTAAAGTCAGATACATTTTCTCAAACTTCTGAAATAAGAAAAATGAGAAACAAAATGAACACAATTTAATTTAGTCAATAATCTAATCGACACTAATCGACACTCCATTTCAGTCCTTAATCTGAACACACTTCATTTCAGTCATTAATCTGAACACACTCTATTTCAGTCATTAATAAACAGGTTACTTACGGCCCACAGACAGTTTGGTTCCTCCACCGAAAGTCCACCACAGTGATACAAACAGGTTTAGTGGCCGTACAAAAACCCTGCTGCTCTAAACTCACTGCTCTCTCCATCCATTTAAACCTCTTATTACAAAACAGCTACAAAACACCAACTTCTGTTCACATCAGCTGATTAATGCACTAACTCTCCGACTGTTTTTATTACGTTTTAGTGTTTTTTCTCTTTTTAAACATCAAGATTGTCAGTCTAAACTGAGGATGTAGCTAGTGAGTAATTCACACAAATAAATTACACAAACTAAAAGCTGAAAATTCACAAAATGGAGATCTGCAATTGCACAGGTTTTACCCATAATGCCTCACTGAGTAAAAATGCTGATGTACTAATGATAAATTTGCAATATACGACTGAATGTGTGGAGCTAAAGTGAGAATAATTCTCCACTCCTTCTGTTGACTGATAGAATGTTATGATATGATGTTTAAGTCCTACAATAATCGAATCATTAATTTACCATCCAAAATATTAGTGTGTATTTACTCACTGCCAACACTGATGCTGCTTCTTCCACCATAAATCCACTACAGTGAGAAACTCATTAACATTCAGTACAAACACCATCCAGTGAAAGTTTAAGCTTCTCTCTCTAATTCACTTATTTATGCATCTTAGACCTAAAAGTGTTTTCCAGAAAATCTCCATCTGACCCCAGAAGCTAAATTCACACAGTAACTCTGTAGTAGTGTGAGATTTACAGTAAGATTGGGGGAATGTGGTAAAGGCGTCTCCATACTTAGAGGACACTTTGCATTGGTAGCACATGCTTCAGTGCTCTGGGAGTGTTTATAGCGCTGTGACTTTAACACTTCATGACTGAGAGCTGCTGCTACAGCAACTTCACCCACAGCTACAATGACTTTGATCCCCGTCTTCATCTGGACACTGATCCTCTGGACTCAAGGTCAGACACTGCTTCATATTTTATCTCTACAATGATCTGTTCATAGAAATACACTCATTGTTTCTATTATAATATTTCACTAACTTAAAATTTATGTTACATTAAAAAAATTTTTTTTTCAGAATGCAGAGGTCAAGTCACAGTAACTCAGACTCCTGCAGTGAAATCTGCTCTTCCAGGAGAAACAGTCACCATCAACTGTAGAACCAGTCCGGCAGTGTATCATCACAGTTCATACGGCCATTATTTATACTGGTATCAGCAGAAACCTGGAGAAGCTCCTAAACTCCTGATTAAGTTTGCGAATCAGCTACAGTCGGGTATTCCAGCTCGTTTCAGTGGCAGTGGATCTGGATCTGATTTCACTCTGACCATCAGTGGAGTCCAGACTGAAGATGCAGGAGATTATTACTGTCAGAGTTACCATTATATCAGTAGTACCCACCTGTTCACACAGTGTTATAGAGTCGTACAAAAACCTCCCTCAGTCAGATTGTAGAGAGACTGCACTGCTGCAGCTGGGAGCGACTGCAGGTGCTGAGTTGGAGGATGTGATACGACACAATGACACTCTGTGGAGGAGAGGAACCACACCACACTAACTCACAACTCACATTGGAAATCTCTCAATAATCATGATATAAATACTGAGTATTTAGTATGTTATATTTCAGTTAAATACCTTCAGTTAAATAGATTCAAGATTTAGGATTAGATCTGAAGGCCTGTATCAGTCTTCACAAGCAATAGATTATATTAATATACATATGAATTTACCTTCTACCTCATTTGCTTGTATTATTTCTCTTTCTGGCCGCTTGCCGATAGAAAACCAGTAATGCCCCAAGTACCACCATGGAATAATGGTGATGAACTCATCCAAATCTGGCTACCAGAACACAGACACAGCTCAGTCATGGTGAGGCAGTATCTCGTGCAGGAACCACGGCTTAGAGTTGGTCTCCTTTGAGCCCAAAATTGAAATGGTGCACAAGCAATACATATGGTTAATTGTCTCCTAGGCATTGTTCTAAAAAATACTTAAATGAAGAATGTACTTTTCAGGTTTTCTAGATGGTTGTGGTTCTAGTTATCATAACTGAAACTGTTTGGTGGATTTCTTTTTTAGTCTCTATCACTTATCCTGCCACCATTACTATCTCTGATATAAGTCACTGTTATTAATCTATTCTCAGCCTTAGTTTCTGTATCTATGACATGACCTTCTTCAATTGCCTTCTGACACAAAATACTTTAACCATTTTGGCCCTCGTCCTCATCCATCCTTCCTCATCTCTAGGTATCAGCGTTACCCTGCTGTATTTTTCAGATTTTCACTTTGCATCCTGCACTCTTGCTCTCCCTGCCCTGCATATCACCCTCTATTTGTACTGTACCTCTCCCCCACTTCCTGAACCCTCCACTCTTTCTCTTCTTCCTCCATAAATTCCAACACCCTAGGTTTCTGCACAGATCTCAGCATGTCTAGCAGACATCTCGTCATGAATGACAGCTCATCAGCTGAAACGTCGGGATTACGCATGTAACCCTGTTCCCTGAGAAGGGAATGAGACGTTGCATTTAGCATAACAGTATGGGAATGCCCTTGCATGCATGACTGGTATCTGAAGCTTGGGTAAAATCATGCCTCTACTTATAAGCCTGCCATGATCAGGTGACATGGCAAATAAGCGCGTTGCATGATATATATATAGCACCTGTGAACCACTCTGCCAGCCTCTATTATAAGAAGGGAAGACGCAATTCACAGGCCTGCCCTGGTATGACAAAGCTATGCAACGTCTCGTTCCCTTCTCAGGGAACAGGGTTACATGCGTAACCCCGATGTTGCCTTTCAAAGGGAACTTCGACGTTGCATTTAGCATAACAGTATGGGAACGGAAATACCCACTCTGTCATACATAGGGTACGGCCTGTTCAACAGGACCCAAGCCCGAGGGTCACTGCAAGACACTCGAGCCCGGGGTGAAATGAATATCCAGGCTGTAATAACAAATGAAAGTGTGTGGTGTAGACCATCCCGCAGCAGCACACACATCCTGTAAGGATACCCCTTTGGAGAAAGCCTTCGAGGAGGCGACCGCCCTAGTGGAATGAGCTCTTATGCCCAGAGGTGTGGCGAGACCGCGCACCTCGTAAGCCATAGAGATTGCTTCCACTATCCAATTAGAGATGCGCTGCTTTGACACAGCATCACCTTTACTATCGCCGCCAAAGCAGACCAGCAGCTGCTCCGACTTACGCCACTGGCCGGAGCGGTGGACGTAAGTACAGAGAGCCCTTACTGGACACAGCAGGTGCATCCTCTCTTGTTCCGGTGTGAGGAACAGAGGAGGGCAGAAGGCCTGCAACACCACAGGGTGGGCAGCCGATGTAGGCACTAGGCTATCCTAGGCCGGAATATAATCCGGTCTAGGATACAGGAAGGCCTTGGCTAGTCCAGGGGCAAAGTCAATGCAGGAACGGGCAACAGAGAAGAGCTTGTAGATCTCCCACTCGCTTGAGAGATGTCAGGGCCAGTAGAAGAGCTACCTTTAGAGTCAGAAGCTTCTCAGAGGCTGACTCTAAGGGCTCAAATGAGGCCCCTGACAGACCTTCCAAGACCACAGAAAGGTCCCAGGAAGCTATTCGCAGCCTGCAGATGGGCCTCAGCCATCTGACACCACGCATGAACCTCGAAGTTAGAGGTTGTTGCCCCACAGAGGCTCCTTCAACAGGGGCGTGGTTGGCCGAAATGGCGGCCACGTAAACCCTGATTGTAGAAGTAGCCAACCCTGCTGAGAAACGTTCTTGTAAGAACTCCAGGACTGTAGCTGTTGCGCAGTTCACTGGGTCTAGCTGACGTTCCTCACACCACAAGACAAAAAGCCGCCACTTGAACGCATACAATTTCCTTGTGGATGGTGCTCTAGCGTTTAACATGGTCTCTACAACCTCAGTTGTGAGACCAGAATGTATGAGCTGGTGCCCCTCAGGGGCCATGCCCACACTTTCCATTTCTGGCCGAGGGTGATAAATCAGCCCTCCGGCTTGAGACAGTAGATCCCTGCGGATGGGAATCTCCCAAGGAGTGCCGTCAAGCAGGGAAATTATCTCCGAGAACCATATTTGAGCTGGCCAATAAGGTGCTACTAGCAGCAGACATAGACGGTCTTGGTGAACTCTCGCTAGAACTTGTGGGAACAGAGAGATAGGGGGGAAAGCATATAGGTGTGACCTTGGCCACATGTGCACCATGGCGTCCAACCCCAATGGTGCAGGAGGAGTGAGGGCGAACCACACCGGGCAGTGTGTTGTCTCCTCGGAGGTGAACACATCCACTTCCGCTTGTCCGAACCTCCGCCATATGGACTCCACCACTTGTGGATGGAGCCTCCAACCCCCGGGCCTCAGCCCCTGCCTCGACAGGATGTCTGCCCCTACATTCCGGCTACCCGGAATGTACATTGCACTCACTGACAAGAATTTTCCCTCTGCCCAAGGAAGGATTAGTTGCACCTGCCTGAACAGGGGGAGTGAACGTAACCCTCCCTGGTGGTTGATATATGAGACCACCGCTGTGTTGTCCGACACAACTAGCACATGGTGGCCTCTCAACTGAGGAAGAAAGAATTTCAGTGCTAGGAATACGGCCCGCATCTCTAGGCGATTTATATGCCACTCCAGATGAGGGCCGCTCCAAAGACCGTGAGCTGGACAGCCATTTAAGAATGCACCCCAGCCCGTGAGGGACGCGTCTGTAATTACCATCTTGCGGTAAGGAGACGCCCCTAGAGTGTGACCCGAGGCTAGAAACTGCGGGCACCTCCAAATACTCAAGCAAGTAGGCATCACCACGTGACACTGATTGCTCTCAGAGGTTTCATCCTCGGATGAAACCCCCGGCTTTTCAGCCACCACTGAAACGGTCTCATGTGCAATAGGCCCAATGGTATGACGTTGGCTGCTGCTGCCGTAAGGCCCAACAGCCTCTCGTAAAGACTGGAGGAGATGCCCAGACCTAGCTTTATCTTGCTCAAAGTTGATAGGATCGATTGTACGCGTGTTGGGGATAGAAACGCCCTCATCGTAGTAGAATCCCATATAACCCCTAGAAAAGTTGTTTTCTGCACTGGAGAAAGCATACTTTTCTTGAGGTTCAACCTGAGCCCCAAGCTCCTTATGTGGGCGAGAACAACATCTCAATTTTGAACTGCCTGTTCCCTGGATCGTGCTAGAATTAACCAGTCCTCCAGGTAGTTTAGTACGCGGATGCCCTGGAGTCGCAAGGGAGCCAGAGCAGCATCCATGCACTTTGTGAAGGTGCGAGGGTATAAAGCTAGCCCGAAGGGAAGAACCCGAAATTGGTATGTGTTTTCTCCAAACGCAAACCTCAGGAACTTCCTGTGACTGGGCGATATTCCTATCTGGAAATATGCATCTTTCAGATCTATCGTCACAAACCAGTCCTCGGACTGAATCTGTGGCACGATAAGTTTGAGCGTCAGCATCTTGAACCTGTATGTCCAAAGAGTACGGTTCAGATGACGCAGATATAAAATTGGCCGTATACTCCCATCTTTTTTGCGGACCAGGAAATAACGGCTGTAAAAACCTCCCTCCCTTACTGAACGGGGTACATGTTCTATGGCCCCTTTGTCCAAAAGGAAACTTACTTCCTGCGCTAACACAGGGCTCTGCTCTGTGCTGACAACTGTGGTGAGCACACCTCTGAACCGGGGGGGTCGAGCCCTGAACTGGACCTGGTAACCCTTTTTTGTGGTAGACAGAACCCATGGGGACACTTTTGGCAGTAGTTTTCACGCTACCAAATGGTCTTTCAGTGATGTTAGCTTTTCCACATTTCGTTGGAGGGAAAGCATCAGATTTCCTAAGGGGTAACTGCCCTAGCAACCTCATGTCCCCTGATACGTCCCTCCGTGGCCCATCAGGACCGTTCCTTCCTTGCCTGCTTTGCCATTATGATCATTCTTAGATCAGGCCTCTTAGCAGGCTGTGGCTGTGACCGCCCGGTCCCCCTGGCTTTCTGCGGGGGGAGGCGGGCCACCACACTCGTCTTCTGCGTCTCCCTCGCACCAGCGCTGGCCCGGGCTCCACTCATGGAGGCCCGTGTGAACTCGACACGACGGGGAAGGATTATCTTTGTCCCCCATCCCTGAGAGTTTGAGCCATAGGTGCCTCTCCACCACAACCAGGCTACCCGTTGAACGGTCGATATGACGGGCCGTTTGTTTGGTCTCACGTAGAGATAAATCTGTGGCGCGGCGCAGCTCTGCCACTGCCTCGGGCCACTGCCCTCCCTAAATTACCTGCCGTTGATGGAGAGACGTGGCTCGCAAGCGCCTCCTCCACCTTTGGCATCGCTAAATAGCCATCCTGCTCACTCCCCATGACGGCTGAGTAATCAGACGTTGCAGGGTTATAAACACAGCTAGTGTATGGTGTTCTCCAGAAGCGTGATATCTCATCATGCACTTCCGGAAAAAAGGGGAGTTTTCTGAGGTGTGAGGGAGCTTTATATTTATTTTCACTGGAGAGGAAGCACTCATCCAGCCTGCTAAGAGCCACTTCCTCTTCCCCGGGCCAGTCTATATTCAACTTTTCAATCACCCTAGTGATCACCTCAAGCAGCTCTTTACATGCTTGAGAGCTGCTGTCGGTTTTTGGTGCAATGGCACCCTCTACCGACTCCTTGGAGTCAGCAAGGGTGTTTTGGCTTTCCATAGGGGAATGAGGAGTCGCGACGCGAGCTCTAAAGTTAGGCGGAGAGCTGGACCCGGAAGACAGCAAGAGATAGAGCAGCGCTCATCTCCGGCTCCTCTTCCAAATCCATACAAGAACCGCACGACCTTAGCTGGCTGGCTGCCTTGGCAGCAGCCGGCCCAGATCCGCGAGGCTCTGAAACCCAACTCCCTTCCGACAAGAAGAGAGCAAGCCGAGGGCGTAGCTGCCTAATCGGGAAATGCACACAGTGCTGACAGTCAGACCCCTTGAGGGCTGCTGTAGCATGCTCTACGCCCAAACACTTCACACAGAAAGCGTGTCCGTCTCCTCCCATGATGAAATGGGAGCAAGGCGTAACACACTTCCTGAAATCCCTCTCGCTCATTATTTCACTCTCTTTTCTTTTCTTTTCTTTTTCTAAAAAAGGGATAGAAAAGTTTAGATATTGAGAAATACAGAGTAGAAATGAAGCGTTTCTTTTTTTTTCCTTTGTCACACGAACCACAGACATGCAGTCTCACTGAAGATAATAAGGCTGGCAGCGTGGTTTACAGGTGCCATATATATATCATGCGACGCGCTTAATTTCCACATCACCTGATCATGGCAGTCCTATAAGTAGAGGCATGATTTTACACAAGCTTCAGATACCGGTCACGCGCGCAAGGGCGTTCCCATACTGTTATGCTAAATGCAACGTTGAAGTTCCCTTTGAAAGGGAACGTCGAGGTTACGCATGTAACCCTGCTCCATGAGTAGGAAACGAGATGTTGCATACTGTTATGCTAAATGCTTTGAAAGGGAACTAAGTCTCAGACACACTGAGCTGCTGTATTTCCCTGGAGATCCTTCTCCATGTCAAGATTTATTGATCTCCCAGAAGAACTATTGGATCACACCTTCTGACAACACAGGAAACCTTGAGCTAGTTCTGAACAACCGTTTAAACTTCTCTCCTTATATTCCTAACCTGATTCGGACATGCAGGTTTCTCATTTACATCAGGAGGATCTGGTCAGTTCTGTCCACAGAGATCATTCAAGATCTTGTTCAGTCCTTTATTATCTTGATATTAGTCTACTGCAGTCTACACAAGTTTCTACCTCTTGTATTTCTACTTAAAACAGCTGAACACAAATATATAGTTTGTAACCAGATCTTATTTATATGCACTTAACATGTATGTATTATATTTACCTTAAGAACATACTATTTACAGGTACTGTGGGCTCACCTACACAA
The DNA here is from genome assembly GCF_023375685.1 of Ictalurus furcatus. Lineage (NCBI taxonomy): Eukaryota > Metazoa > Chordata > Actinopteri > Siluriformes > Ictaluridae > Ictalurus > Ictalurus furcatus. The sequence goes on from NC_071268.1 coordinate 25,078,500, forward strand.
ACACCATAATAAACTTCTACTCCTTAGTGCAGTTGCAGGCCCAATGCACGACTCATGTTTATTGTGGCCTAAAAACAAATTCGGTCTAAGAGCTAAATGAAGTAAAACTCACTCACGGGTGAGGAGTAACTGGCTGCACTCTGGTCACGGTGGCACAATGTCTTTGTTGTCAGTGTGAGGATTTCCAGTATTGCCAGAGGAAGTCTGAACTTCATGGCAACTCGACCGCTGTATGTGAGATCCTTGGAGTCTCTGTGGCCTAGCGACAGCTTTTAAACTCACTTTGGTTTGCTGGGACAGCTCGCCTCCGTTAATGTCTGTGTCACTCCGTGTCAGAAATGCTAATGGATACTGAGCTAACAGGTATCCAGCCTCCTGGCTGATTCAGTGTTAGATGTTTTGGATGGAAAGTCCAATGTCCTCCACTTTTGTCAAGTACAGTTAATCTCAAGTCATTGAACAAACAACCGCTATCTATTCACGACGCAACTTTCAACACACTGTTAACCACAACGCTCTTGTTTTCTCTCTCTTCACGCCGTTCTCTCTCATTCTATCCTCCACATGACCAGCTTCTTCCAGTCCTGATGAAGACCGTGACCTGAATGAAATTACACATACAACAGAAATACAATGAAAATATAAATGAAGTACTGCCCTGTCATAACCAAGCACAAACAAATACTAAATATAATAACATTTTCCATAACACCACAAACTGAGAACATCATACCCAACAGAAATGAAAGAGAATATGTTATCTTTCCTCTCCTACTGGGCTACACTGAGATTCTGAGCTTTATTTGAGAAAAAATAACTCAATTTCAATCAGTTTTAATTTAATGATGTGGTTAGAAAAGGTATGAACACTAGTCTGTCCCTAATCCAACAGTAAATACTAATTTGAGTGACAATGTTCAGACCACACTGAAAAAATACATATACTGCCTTCGAATTTTAGTTCAAATCATTCACCTTTTATTTTTGCACACTTGTGTACATTTAAGTATCGACACAGTGTAGCTTTTTTTTACTCATTCAGAATGAGCTGAAAGTCATAAACAACATTCCTGTAACTATCTGCTTACTAGTTCAGTCATGATTAACTCAGAGCAGTCTGTTGTCTCTGGGCGATGATGATGCTGACAGACCCATCACTACATGAGCAAGACTAAATAAAGATTAAATATCAATTAGAGCTCTTTCTTCTCCAGCTGTTATAAACAGAGGAGAGTGAGAACTTCAGTAAAGGTCATCAGGAGATTTGAGAGACAGCTGTAATTTCCACTGTTTTCTGGAGATTTCACAGTCGTGTCTTCATGCACTGGGTGTAACAACCTCATTCATTTCTGTGAATAACAGCCTACAAATCTGTCTGACAGACAGCCCTGTGTTCTCAACACACAGCAAGTGTTAAGAAACGATGAGGGTGTGTGTAGTAAATTACCTGCTCTGCTCATACATTACAGTGGAAGACTCCTTTCAGGACTTTCAAATTCAGGACATTTCCTAGAACATGTGCGTCATCTCAGAGAGAAAGATCAAGTCCTGTAGGAGCCTGATCTGACTGTGTGAACATGAACAATAAACAAGATTTCGGTCTTGAATAGGACTCTATTACTGCCTTAATATGTGTTTCCTTGTTTTTTTAGCACTTTATTTTCTGGGTCGTTCTTCTTTTATATGTTAAAACTTGTTTTCCTTGTCCAGGTTATAATAGTTTAAATTCTTGTTTTGCCCTGTGCCTACCTGTGTTTATAACTTGAATATGGATCTGAGAGAGGTTTCATCCTGATCAAGGTTGGTATTTTCTTTTAAAAACACATAGAAAATATTTTTTTTATGTTTTCTCTTGACTCAGTTTGTTCTTTAATGTATTTTATTGGATTGTGTTAGAATTTTTTTAAAGGTTTATGCAAATTCTCACCAATCACAGAAATAAGAAATGAAAGTTCTATTGCATGAACAGCTCTGAGTCCCAGAATAGATCAACACTTTCAGCAGATGTTCATGGTTCTTCAGCCAAACTCACTCAAGCACAGCACAAGACACTTCACTAGTGAAAAAGGAGACATGCTTTCCACATTGAAGCTTTATTTCAGCATAGCTACACCACTGACACCACCTCAGACTGCTAAGCGTGTTTTAAAGTGTACACTTGAATTCTAGTGGACTTCACAGCGGCTCTTTCGGAACGAGGTGATCTGAGTGGTGTCGTGGTGGGAGACGGTACAGCCGAACACCTCGGCCTCTTCCCAGCGTTCTTTGCTGAGGGTCAGGGTGCTGCTGCGGCTGTAGATGCCGTTCTTCTGTTCTTCTGTGCTGGTCAGAACCCCCTCGTTCACCTCGACACCGTCTACAGTCCAGCTCAGCAGCGCCCCCTGTGGAGAATAGGCCGAGAGCAGGCAGAGCAACGAGGCCGATCCCTCAGAGAGCTGCAGAGAGGACGGAGGGAGCAGAGACACGGAGGGCTTCACCACCGGACCAGCTGCAGAACACACACACACACACACACACACACACACACACACAATGATATTAATGTTAATGTGAACTCTATCATAATGAACATGGTGATATTTGGTCATTCAGTTTAATGGCTGTAGAACAGATGCAGTAGTTTATCTGCACATCGTACAACAGGACACAATTCTGATAACGTCATCCAACCAAACTGCAGCCGAACAAAACAATCTCCATCTTCTGATCAAAAGAACACTGTGCTAAAAATAACCATCACACCAGGGTAAAGTTATCTTTATCCAGTAAAGTTATCTTTGTTCAATTTTTTAGATTATCTTAATAATTATTTATGACTTATCATTAATGGGAAATTAGCAATAAACGATTATTGTTCATGCTTCACTGTTACACAAATTTCCATTGTGATGATGAATTAGAGTAACCAAAGCAACAATTACATCAACTAAAAGCTAACATTTCACCTGAATCTTAAAAAGAGATGAAGTGAATTTTACAAATTGACACGAAAGCAGAGTGTTTATAGAAGCAGCTCTCTCCTCTTCACATCACATTTCTCTATTTTATAGAAAAGATCTACAGTATGTGTTTTTATAAATGTCACATCATTTATTTTTAGTAAATCTATACATTTCATTGAATTGTGTAAATAAACTAAAGAATCTTTGAGGTTTTAGAAAGCAAAAGGCACTTACTTTTCACAATGAGTTTAGTTCCTCCACCGAAAGTCCACCACAGTGATACAAACAGGTTTAGTGGCCGTACAAAAACCCTGCTGCTCTAAACTCACTGCTCTCTCCATCCATTTAAACCTCTTATTACAAAACAGCTACAAAACACCAACTTCTGTTCACATCAGCTGATTAATACACTAACTCTCTGACTGTTTTTATTACGTTTTAGTGTTTTTTCTCTTTTTAAACATCAAGATTGTCAGTCTAAACTGAGGATGCAGCTAGTGAGTAATTCACACAAATAAATTACACAAACTAAAAGCTGAAAATTCACAAAATGTAGATCTGCAATTGCACAGGTTTTACCCATAATGCATCACTGAGTAAAAATGCTGACGTACTAATGATAACTTTGCAATATACGACTGAAGGTGTGGAGCTAAAGTGAGAATAATTCTCCACTCCTTCTGTAGACTGATAGAAAGTTATGATATGATGTTTAAGTCCTACAATAATCTAATCATTAATTTACAGTCAACAAATTACTGTGTATTTACTCACTGCCAACATTGATTCTGCTTCTTCCACCATAAATCCACTACAGTGGGAAACTCATTAACATTCAGTACAAACACCATCCAGTGAAAGTTTAAGCTTCTCTCTCTAATTCACTTATTTATGCATCTTAGACCTAAAAGTGTTTTCCAGAAAATCTCCATTTGACCCCAGAAGCTAAATTCACACAGTAACTCTGCAGTAGTGTGAGATTTACAGTAAGATTGGGGGAATGTGGTAAAGGCGTCTCTATACATAGAGGACACTTTGCATTGGCAGCACATGCTTCAGTGCTCTGGGAGTGTTTATAGCGCTGTGACTTTAACACTTCATGACTGAGAGCTGCTGCTACAGCAACTTCACCCACAGCTACCATGACTTTGATCCCCGTCTTCATCTGGACACTGATCCTCTGGACTCAAGGTCAGACACTGCTTCATATTTTATCTCTACAATGATCTGTTCATACAAATACACTCATTGTTTCTATTATAATATTTCACTTACTTAAAATTTATGTTACATTAAAAATATTTTTTTTCAGAATGCAGAGGTCAAGCCACAGTAGCTCAGACTCCTGCAGTGAAATCTGCTCTTCCAGGAGAAACAGTCACCATCAACTGTAGAACCAGTCAGGCAGTGTACAAGGACTCACATGGTGAAAGGTTATTCTGGTATCAGCAGAAACCTGGAGAAGCTCCTAAACTCCTGATTAAGTTTGCGAATCAGCTACAGTCGGGTATTCCAGCTCGTTTCAGTGGCAGTGGATCTGGATCTGATTTCACTCTGACCATCAGTGGAGTCCAGACCGAAGATGCAGGAGATTATTACTGTCAGAGTTGGCATTCCATCTCTGGCTACTGGTTCACACAGTGTTATAGAGGCGTACAAAAACCTCCCTCAGTCAGATTGTAGAGAGACTGCACTGCTGCAGCTGGGAGCGACTGCAGGTGCTGAGTTGGAGGTTGTGATACGACACAATGTCACTCTGTAGAGGAGAGGAACCACACCACACTAACTCACAACCCACATTAGAAATCTCTCAATAATCATCACACCACACGGCACACAGTCCATCTACGTCCACTACTGTAAGATCAGTAGTTTTTTTTTCACTCATCAGTGTCTATCACTAACCCTGCAGCCATTACAGTCTCTGATATCAGTCACTGTTATTAATCTATTCTCAGCCTTAGTTTCTGTCTCTATATTCTGTCTCAAATCTCTTTCTTGCACTCCTATAACATGACCTTCTTCTACTGCCTCCTGACACAAAATAAACATTTTGGACCTGGTCCTAATCCATCCTTCCTCATCTCTAGGTATCAGCGTTACCCTGCTGTATTTTTCAGATTTTCACTTTGCATCCTGCACTCTTGCTCTCCCTGCCCTGCATATCACCCTCTATTTGTACTGTACCTCTCCCCCACTTCCTGAATCCTCCACTCTTTCTCTTCCTCCTCCATAAATTGCAGCACCTTATGTTTCTGCACAGATCTCAGCATGTCTAGCAGACATCTCATCATGAATGACAGCTCATCAGCTGAAACTAAGTCTCAGAAACACTGAGCTGCTGTATTTCCCTGGAGATCCTTCCCCATGTCAAGATTTATTGATCTCCCAGAAGAACTATTGGATCACACCTTCTGACAACACAGGAAACCTTGAGCTAGTTCTGAACAACCGTTTAAACTTCTCTCCTTATATTCCTACCCTGATTCGGTCATGCAGGTTTCTCATTTACATCAGGAGGGTCTGGCCAGTTCTGTCCACAGAGGTCATTCAAGATCTTGTCCAGTCCTTTATTATCTTGATATTAGTCTACTGCAGTCTACACAAGTTTATACCTCTTGTATTTCTACTTAAAACAGCTGAACACAAATATATAGTTTGTAACCAGATCTTATTTATATGCACTTAACATGTATGTATTATATTAACCTTAAGAACATACTATTTACAGGTACAGTGGGCTCACCTACACAAACACCATAATAAACTTCTACTCCTTAGTGCAGTTGCAGGCCCAATGCACAACTCATGTTTATTCAGGCCTAAAAACAAATGGCCGCTTCGGTCACTGTAAGAGCTAAATGAAGTAAAACTCACTCATGGGTTAGGAGTAACTGGCTGCACTCCGGTCACGGTGGCACAATGTCTTTGTTGTCAGTGTGAGGATTTCCAGTATTGTCAGAGGAAGTCTGAACTTCATGGCAACTCGGATCGCTGTATGTGAGATCCTTGGAGTCTCTGTGGCCTAGCCACAGCTTTTAAACTCACTTTGGTTTGCTGGGAGAGCTCGCCTCCGTTAATGTCTGGGTCACTCCGTGTCAGAAATGCTAATGGATACTGAGCTAACGGGTATCCAGCCTCCTGGCTGATTCAGTGTTAGATGTTTTTCTTGGAAAGTCCAATGTCCTCCACTTTTGTCAAGTACAGTTAATCTCAAGTTATTGAACTAACAACCGCTATCTATTCACGACGCAACTTTCAACACACTGTTAACCACAACGCTCTTGTTTTCTCTCTCTTCACGCCGTTCTCTCTCATTCTATCCTCCACATGACCAGCTTCTTCCAGTCCTGATGAAGACCTTGACCTGAATGAAATTACACATACAACAGAAATACAATGAACATATAAATGAAGTACTGCCCTGTCATAACCAAGCACAAACAAATACTAAACATAATAACATTTTCCATAACACCACAAACTGAGAACATCATACCCAACAGAAATGAAAGAGAATATATTATCTTTCCTCTCCTACTGGGCTACACTGAGATTCTGAGCTTTATTTGAGGAAAAATAACTCAATTTCAATCAGTTTTAATTTAATGACATGGTTAGAAAAGGTATGAACACTAGTCTGTCCCTAATCCAACAATAAACACTAATTTGAGTGACAATGTTCAGACCACACTGAAAAAATTCATATCCTGCCTTCTAATTTTAGTTCAAATCATTCACCTTTTATTTTTACACACTTGTGTACATTTAAGTATCGACACAGTGTAACTTTTTTTTACTCATTCAGAATGAGCTGAAAGTCATAAACAACATTCCTGTAACTATCTGCTTACTAGTTTAGTCATGATTAACTCAGAACAGTCTGTTGTCTCTGGGCCATGCTCTTTTGAACTCACACTCACGCTCTTTTGAACTCAGAATAAACCAGCAAATGATCTATGCTGAAATGACTCTGATCGACAGAACAAGGTCCAGTTTATTTTTAGAGTACAGTACAATCACTCCAAAATAGATGATGATAACTCACACACCTGCATCACGAGCTGCACTTTCTTTGCGTGCCTGTTTAGCCTTTCGCTCAGCAGCCTCTGAAGGATGTGTTTGTTTCTACGCCATCATAAGTCACTGACTTAAAGTCAGTCAGCTGCAGAAAAGTTGCAATTTTGTATTTTGTTCATCGTACCCTCTCTCTTCATACATTCAGAGGGTGGGACCCACTTTGAAACGGTAATATTAACTGGTTTCACTACAGGTGAGTGACAATTCATCTATATCCAATAGGCAAAGAGCCTAACCTTTTCCTGCACATCTTGATTGGTGGACTAGCGTATAGGGAAGTTACGGTTATGAAGCCGCTGCGTCCAAGCCCGAGGATCTAGGCAATTGCCTACTCTGCCTTTAGGTAGTGCCGGCCTTGCACACACCTACCTATTCAATTGACACAACTCTTTTACATCGGTCTGTGTCTGTGTGTGTGATCTGTTGGTTTCCAGAACTTTTGGGGCCCAAAACAAAACCATCCTCATCAAACGCTCGTGTGCAGACTACCACTAATTATATTCACCATCTTGCTTGTGTAGTCAGAAACATCAACTGAACTCAATAAGATCAGCTGTGACTCTCTCAGGCAGGGTTTATCACCTTGTTTTTTGTTTTAATCGTTTGAACATATAGCATGGGGTGCATGGTGGTTTAGTGGTTAGCATGTTCGGATCACGCCGCCAGGGTTGGGGGTTCGAGTCCCGCCGCTGCCCTGTGTGTGTGTGTGGAGTTTCTTCCGAGTACTCCGGTTTCCTCCCCTAGTCCAAAGACATGCATGGTAGGCTGATTGGCATGTCCAAAGTGTCTGTAGTGTATGAGTGGGTGTGTGAATGTGCTCTGCAATGGATTGGTAAGCTGTCCTGGGTGTACCCCGCCTTGTGCTCCCTGGGATAGTCTCCAGGTTCCCTCCGACCCTGTGTGATAAGTGGTATAGATAATGGATGGACGGATGGATTAGCTACACTAGCACTTTGCTCAGTAGAGGGAGATTTCAGACTGGAGGATGAACTCTGAGTAAGGATCATCTGTGAGACTCAGGGAATATTACCTGCTCCCTGGTTTTGTTTCCCCTGGATCACATGAACCTATTTCAACAACAAAGATATTACTGTCTCTCCTCACTTCTGTGTAATTTCTTGCTGTTTGAGGTGCCACGTGCTTGATCAGTGTTCATGGTGTACTGATATTGCCTAACTCACAGGTTCCTAACCCTGGTCTACCCATTGTCCACCCCAGTAACCCCAGTCCTGCACATTTCAGCGCTTCAGTGTGTTACTGCAGACAAAACACTAAAATGTGCAGGACAGGGAACACTCCAGGACCAGGGATTGGAAGCTGTGGGCTAACTAATACATTCTAGGTACATACTGATGTTTAAAGTGTAACGTGTCTCTTGGTGTGGGGGAATTCACTATATAAGGAATACTTGTGATTTTTTTGTAACTGAATATTTATTACACTTCAGTGTGAGTAACATACAGGGGAACAGTCGTGATTAATACAGTAGGTGTAACAGCATTTCCAACACCATCACACCAGTCCCCAACTAGCAGATGGGTGAAAGTAACATGAAATTTCCCACAACCTCTTTTAAATTAAAATGCTTTACCACTTTAATCTCACTCAACCACATCCTCAGTGTAGATGCTTTCTCTCCATTAGTTCAGGCTGAAGACAATTCAATATACAGGACACTTAGAAAATTCTACAGCCAAAGGTTATATAGTTATATATTATATACTATATGGTGTAAAACCAAGTGTTATTATTATTATTATTATTATTATTATTATTATTATGTATTTTTCATATACTGAGAGATGCATTGGTGATTTGTGTACGATGTGCATAATCAATAATGTGCAGCAAAAGTGTTTACTGATTCAAAAGGCTTTTATTAATAATTCAAAGCAGGACATTGCAGTGATACACACACTTAACACATATTTAGGTGATAAGAAGAAGAGCTGAGTTAAAGTGAGGAGTGTGTGAGCTCACATGTCAATAACTCGAATGAAATGATGAAAGTGGGACATTTGAGCAGTAAAGGCCACATGGAACACACAGTGAAGCAGTAGAAGGTGAGCTGAGTAACGTGTGTGTGAGCTCACAGCTCTCAGCACTGCTCTGTGTTCACTGTGCTCACCACAGGTGGTTGGTTGTCCTTGGAGGCCTCACAGGTCACCACCTTGTTCCTCCACTGCTCCGGGTGGAGGCTCAGCGTGCTGCTCCAGCTGTAGAGGCCGTCCGCCTGCAGAACTGCAGTGCTGTGGCTCTCCCCCGAGCTCCAGCTGCTCCCATCAACCTTCCAGCTCAGCCTCCAGTCCGAGGGGAAGCCCTTGTAGGCCACACACATGAGTGTGACCTTCTCCTGCTGCAGCTCCACACTGGAGGGGGGCAACACCGTCACACTGGGCTGGGTGAGGCCTACACACACACACACACGCACACAGAGTTGAGAAAGGAATAGACAGCTGTCAGTCACTCAGGCTTCGTTTCAGCTCGCTGTGTGTGTTTCACTTCCCTTTATATCTTACAAAGCAGAACTGAGTTCAGTGGAGCATCACAAACGTTTCACATTCAATTCAAATACTTTTACATCTTAAATCTATAATGATTTATATTACTGTGATCACTGGAAGTTCAAATCTAACTGTACAGAATATTCAATAATCTGAAATATTACAATTATTTTATAATATGACTAAACAGCATTTAAAATACAACATATTTATTATTTAAGTAAATTCAATTTATGCTTCCACATTTAACTGTGTTTATGAACTCACAGTCTCTGAGATATTAAATATAGTTAAATATAGTTAGTGCAGTTCAACAGAAAAAGTCAGTAATATACACAAACAACAAATTTTATTTTGTTTGTATATTTAAATTAAAATGAGCTACTCGCACTAAAGTCAGATACATTTTCTCAAACTTCTAAAATAAGAAAAATGAGAAACAAAATGAACACAATTTAATTTAGTCAATAATCTGAACACACTGCATTTCAGTCCTTAATCTGAACACACTCCATTTCAGTCATTAATCTGAACACACTGCATTTCAGTCATTAATCTGAACACACTCCATTTCAGTCATTAATCTGAACACACTCTATTTCAGTCCTTAATCTGAACACACTCCATTTCAGTCATTAAACTGAACACACTGCATTTCAGTCATTAATCTGAACACACTCCATTTCAGTCATTAATCTGAACACACTCCATTTCAGTCATTAATCTGAACACACTCCATTTCAGTCATTAATCTGAACACACTGCATTTCAGTCATTAATCTGAACACACTTCATTTCAGTCATTAATCTGAACACACTCCATTTCAGTCATTCATCTGAATACACTGCATTTCAGTCATTAATAAACAGGTTACTTACGGCCCACAGACAGTTTGGTTCCTCCACCGAAAGTCCACCACAGTGATACAAACAGGTTTAGTGGCCGTACAAAAACCCTGCTGCTCTAAACTCACTGCTCTCTCCATCCATTTAAACCTCTTATTACAAAACAGCTACAAAACACCAACTTCTGTTCACATCAGCTGATTAATACACTAACTCTCTGACTGTTTTTATTACGTTTTAGTGTTTTTTCTCTTTTTAAACATCAAGATTTTCAGTCTAAACTGAGGATGCAGCTAGTGAGTAATTCACACAAATAAATTACACAAACTAAAAGCTGAAAATTCACAAAATGTAGATCTGCAATTGCACAGGTTTTACCCATAATGCATCACTGAGTAAAAATGCTGATGTACTAATATTAAATTTGCAATATACGACTGAATGTGTGGAGCTAAAGTGAGAATAATTCTCCACTCCTTCTGTAGACTGATAGAAAGTTATGATATGATGTTTAAGTCCTACAATAATCTAATCATTAATTTACAGTCAAAATATTAGTGTGTATTTACTCACTGCCAACATTGATGCTGCTTCTTTCACCATAAATCCACTACAGTGAGAAACTCATTAACATTCAGTACAAACACCATCCAGTGAAAGTTTAAGCTTCTCTCTCTAATTCACTTATTTATGCATCTTAGACCTAAAAGTGTTTTCCAGAAAATCTCCATCTGACCCCAGAAGCTAAATTCACACAGTAACTCTGTAGTAGTGTGAGATTTACAGTAAGATTGGGGGAATGTGGTAAAGGCGTCTCCATACTTAGAGGACACTTTGCATTGGCAGCACATGCTTCAGTGCTCTGGGAGTGTTTATAGCACTGTGACTTTAACACTTCATGACTGAGAGCTGCTGCTACAGCAACTTCACCCAGAGCTACCATGACTTTGATCCCCGTCTTCATCTGGACACTGATCCTCTGGACTCAAGGTCAGACACTGCTTCATATTTTATCTCTACAATGGTCTGTTCATACAAATACACCCATTGTCATAATATTTCAGCTGCTTATAGTATAAGGTGTATTATTACAATTTTTTTTTTCAGAATGCAGAGGTCAAGTCACAGTAACTCAGACTCCTTCAGTGAAATCTGCTCTTCCAGGAGAAACCGTCACCATCAACTGTAGAACCAATCCGGCAGTGTATTATTACAGTTCATACGGCCATTATTTACACTGGTATCAGCAGAAACCTGGAGAAGCTCCTAAACTCCTGATTAAGTTTGCGAATCAGCTACAGTCGGGTTTTCCAGCTCGTTTCAGTGGCAGTGGATCTGGATCTGATTTCACTCTGACCATCAGTGGAGTCCAAACTGAAGATGCAGGAGATTATTACTGTCAGAGTTACCACAGTGGTGGTGTGTTCACACAGTGTTATAGAGTCGTACAAAAACCTCCCTCAGTCAGATTGTAGAAAGACTGCACTGCTGCAGCTGGGAGCGACTGCAGGTGCTGAGTTGGAGGATGTGATACGACACAATGACACTCTGTGGAGGAGAGGAACCATACCACACTAAGAACTCACATTAGAAATCTCTCAATAATCATCACACCACACTGCACACAGTCCATCACGTCCACTACTGTCAGATAAATAGTTTCCTGATGTTTTAAACTGTCATGGTGCAAACTGTGAAAAATAGTTCTATGTGATTAGTCCATCTATATTCACTCCCTTTATATAAACTCACTCTTCCTCCATTATCCTGTAGATAGACGTGATCCCACCAGTCACACACACACACACACACACACAGCTGGTTCTAGACATTTGCAGGCCCTAGGCAAAATTCATATTGGAGGCCCCCCGCACCCCTCCTACGACAACATGTTTTTTCCCCATTACTTTAAAATGTTAACTTAACTTGATTCAAATTTTTTTTGCCATAATTTGTTCAGTAATTTATTTACAGTAACACACAAATCCACTATTTGAAATAACAAACAGCTTTGCCAACTCTATACAGTAACATGAGAAAAAAAATACAAGACATCATTACATTGCCAACAAATAATAACATATGAACACTTCCTGCACACCACTTCGGCAAATGAACATCAGTGCCTTTATGGTTTTTGTCCAGCTGGGTATGGAAAGGATTTCCCCCTCCTATTGACCCTATATTGTTACGAAGCGTGGATGGAGACAAGCGCGGGCGAGCGGAGAGATGACGTGAGAATGAACACAAAACGAGAATCGAATCGGGACTGAGCAGGTAAGCTATGTATCAGGGGCGTAGACAAAAGCGTAGTGAGAGACGAGCGTTAAGTCGAGCACCAGGGAAAACTCTTCTATGAAAATCGGCTTGGTAAACAAACAGAGACGAGGCTACTGAGCGGTTACTTCGCTAGCGGCTAATGCTAGGGAGGCCCTTATATAACCTTACGTGTTTGCAGGTGTTCGTAATTAGAACTCCGGCGGACTCGAGCGCGGGTATGACTGGGAAGTGTAGTCCTCCTCCGCCATGTCCCTGGGCGGCATTACACGTTGTGAGCTGCCGTGCCGATTTCGCCGTGTAGTAACAAATATAGACTATAGATATAGTCATATTATGTGTTGTAGTGCAATACCTTAAATATGCACTATATACACGAATCAACTGCTAGTGGAAGTGAAAGAGACAAACTACTACACAGAAAGAATAGTTCATTTCTACGTAAAATTGTATGCTTATTTTTTTATTAAATATAACAATAATATTAATGATTTGACAACCAAATGAAGTATTATGTTAGAGCAGTAATGTAAACATCAGCACAATTTAGAAGATACACAGACAGTTGAGGAACTTTTTTTTAATACTCTAGTGTGTTTACTCTTTGATTTTTATTAAAACTTCTTTACTTTTACTTTAGTATTTTGCTCCGATCCCGACGCAATGTCATTGTACGTATGAATTCAGTGTCTGACAGTCTCGACGTGTCCACGGCGCTCACGCTCTTTTGAACTCAGAATAAACCAGCAAATGATCTATCCTGAAATGACTCTGATCGACAGAACAAGGTCCAGTTCATTTTTAGAGTACAGTACAATCACTCCAAAATAGATGATGATAACTCACACACCTGCATCACGAGCTGCACTTTCTTTGCGTGCCTGTTTAGCCTTTCGCTCAGCAGCCCCTGAAGGATGTGTTCGTTTCTACGCCATCATAAGTCACTGACTTAAAGTCAGTCAGCTGCAGAAAAGTTTTTCGTACTAAAGTACTAAAGCCTGCTGCTGTTACACCAGTACCAAAGAAGGAAAATGCTGCCGTGGATGATTTTAACAATTTTCGTACCATCTCAAATCTTCCTTTTTTTTTTTTTTTTTTTTTTTTGCAAAAATACATGAGCGTGTTGTTGCCTCTCAATTGTGTAATCATCTTGTAGGTACCTTCCAAAATACAGCTAAATAAATAAAGTGCTTATTACATATCTGGGTAAATTCAATGAAAACTACATTTCACATAATCCTTTTTTTGGGGGTGAATTGTAATTCATTTTCCGTAGAGTAGTCTAAGCCAATATGTTTTCTGTGTAGTTACACTCTTAGCCAATCACAGATCACCTTTGTTGGGGAGTGGAGAAAAGAGAGGAAGGAGTGGGGAAGAGATGTGAAGAGCACATGGAGGGAATGACACGCAGGAGCAGAGCAGGAAAAGAAACTGAGTTTAACGCCGAGGTGACGATTTGTAGATTTGTATTTGTAGACTAAAGTACTGTTACAGTAGTGGCACAAATATCATTTTGCAGCTAAGAGTCTTGTGCCACTCGCAGTTTGGTAACTTTGTGACCCGTAGTTTTAAGTGAAGTGCAGCTAGGTTATCAGTGTTTGTTGTTCTCTCTAGCTTTGAGCAAGTGCTAAGTATAAACTGTAACCCGTGGACATTTAAGCTAGTACCTTTGTGAGAGACGGGGCAGCTGTAAACGCCAGCCGCAGTTTTCACCGTGTTACTGGAGAGACGAGGACTGTGGAGGACTGTGTTAGTTAGCAACTGTAACTACGGCCATGTAAGGAGTGACTCCACCGCCAGACCTGCGTTGCTGAACAGACTATTATCTGTTGAACCTTGCTTACAACTGCTGCATTCACCTAGCTCGTTACCTCTAACTCCGCAAATTTTCCTCTTCGAGATGCATGAGTAATGGAGAGTTTTGAGTAGCAGTTCATTATAGGAGCCAAGGAGTTTTTTTTTGTATGTGCACCATCTCATGGGCCGCAAAAAAAAACAAAAAAACAAAACCCCAAGCGCTTGGTAAAGTTTTGAACATTTACAAAAGTTTGAACAGTTCAAATCCAAAACTATACTGTTAATTGTGTCAAAATTAGAAATTACATTCAACTGTAACCTGTTTAATGTTTGTTTAGCCAAAACCAGCTGAGGCATTGGTTAACTCTGGTATGTTCTTGTGAGAGGATGAAATGAGTATTTGCATTTTTGAGACTAAGGCATAAGGTGATATCTTAAGAAAACATAAAAAGAGAAAAGATTGAATACAGCACAGGAAAAAAAAAACAGAATATAGGAAAATAAATGTATTTTTGTTATACATATTACTTGGTTGCTTTGAACTTTTCACTTTAATAAGGTTTGTAGATATTTGACATTCATGACATTTGTTTCTGGGGAATACCCATACAGCTCATAGTGTGTGAGTGAAGTAGTTCCTCAGTGGAGGCACAGCGCTGTTATTTCTTGATTATTCCTTTGTAGTTACTTATGCCTGTGATATTACCATCTACTGGTAAAGAGAATTTAAGCCAATTCACCATCAACTGCTAAGGACTCAGGATCCTGTTAAGTAAAACCTATTAAAGTAGTAATCTCATCTAATATTACACTTCCAGTGCCAAGAAGGAGTTACAATCTTACAATTAATAACCTCTTAGAACCCCTTCAGTCAGGTTTTCGTAAATTTCACAGCTCTGAAACGGCGTTGGTCAAAGTTACCAATGACTTGTTGATGGCCTCTGATTCTGGAGGTACTTCTGTTCTTATTGTTCTTGATCTTAGAGTCGCCATCGATACTGTGGATCATGGTCTTTTACTTACCTACCTTGAAAGTGTTTTTGGTGTGTCTGGGACAGTTTTAAAATGGTTTAAATCCTATTTTACTGACCATTCCCAGTTTATTTATGTGGGTGGTTACAGGTATGACACTAGCTCTGTACTCACTGGTGTTCCTCAGGGATCTGTTTTAGGCCCTTTACTTTTCAATATTTCTCTATCTCCACTTGGGCATCTGCTGCGATCGCTCGGCCTCCGTTATCACTTTTATGCTGATGATACCCAAATCTACATTCACTCAAAATCTGGTGAAAACATTGATGTTTGTTTTCTTTCTGACTGTATTTCTGAGATAAAAACGTGGATAAATAATAATTTTCTGTGCCTGAATAGCGGGAAAACCGAAGTTATGCTTGTAGGTTCCCGTCATCAAACTCTCAAAGCTGGTCCACTGTCTCTGTTGATGGCTCTGTTCTACAGACTCAAAGTAAAATGAGGAACCTTGGAGTAATTTTTGATACCAGCGTTACATTTGATTCTTTTGTTCAGAGCAAAAAAGCAGTTAAAGCATCCTTTTTTCACCTCAGAAATATAGCTAGACTGCGGCCTATGCTAAACTTCTCTGTGGCTGAAAAGCTGATTAACTCATTTGTTGTCACTCGGCTAGATTACTATAACGCCGTGATATAGAGGGAGTGTCTAAATCCACTAAATCAGTGTCTAAATCAATAAACTGCAATACGTACAATAGTCTGCTGCCAGGATCTGGGACCAGGAAATGCGATCATATTACTCCTGCTCCAGAGTCCCTGCACTGGCTCCCGGACCGGTTCCGTGTCGATTTTAAAATTATGATGTTGACATACGAGGCATTACATGGCTTGGCTCCTCATTACATATCTGCTTTAAAATTCCTTACACGCAGACTGCACTCCTCACAGTGTAATCTGTTAACTGTTCCACTAACGAGCTTAAAATCTATGGGTGACAGGGCTTTTTCTGTTTATGCTGCTTCCCTTTGGAACGCTCTTCCACTGGAACTTAGTGAAGCTCAGACCTTTGGCATTTTTAAACTTCAATGTAAGACACACTTTTTAAACGTGCATTTGACTGTTGATGCCTACTTTTTTATTATTATTATTATTATTATTATTATTATTATTATTATTATGTATTTTTCATATACTGAGAGAGATGCATTGGTGATTTGTGTATGATGTGCATGATCAATAATGTGCAGCAAAAGTGTTTACTGATTCAAAAGGCTTTTATTAATAATTCAAAGCAGGACATTGCAGTGATACACACACTTAACACATATTTAGGTGATAAGAAGAAGAGCTGAGTTAAAGTGAGGAGTGTGTGAGCTCACATGTCAATAACTCAGATGAAATGATGAAAGTGGGACATTTGAGCAGTAAAGGCCACATGGAACACACTGAAGCAGTAGAAGGTGAGCTGAGTAACGTGTGTGTGAGCTCACAGCTCTCAGCACTGCTCTGTGTTCACTGTGCTCACCACAGGTGGTTGGTTGTCCTTGGAGGCCTCACAGGTCACCACCTTGTTCCTCCACTGCTCCGGGTGGAGGCTCAGCGTGCTGCTCCAGCTGTAGAGGCCGTCCGCGTTCAGAACTGCGGTGCTGCGGCTCTCCCCCGAGCTCCAGCTGCTCCCATCAACCTTCCAGCTCAGCCTCCAGTCCGAGGGGAAGCCCTTGTAGGCCACGCACACGAGTGTGACCTTCTCCTGCTGCAGCTCCACACTGGAGGGGGGCAACACCGTCACACTGGGCTGGGTGAGGCCTACACACACACACACACACACACACACACACACACACACAGTTGAGAAAGGAACGGACAGCTGTCAGTCACTCAGGCTTCCTTTCAGCTCGCTATGTGTGTTTCACTTCCCTTTATATCTTACAGAGCAGAACTGAGTTCAGTGGAGCATCACAAACGTTTCACATTCAATTCAAATACTTTTACATCTTAAATCTATAATGATTTATATTACTGTGATCACTGGAAGTTCAAATCTAACTGTACAGAATATTCAATAATCTGAAATATTACAATTATTTTATAATATGAATAAACGGCATTTAAAATACAACTTATTTATTATTTAAGTAAATTCAGTTTATGCTTCCACATTTAACTCGGTTTATGGACTCACAGTCTCTGAGATATTAAATATAGTTAAATATAGTTAGTGTAATTCAACAAAAAAAAGTCAGTAATATACACAAACAACAAATTCTATTGTGTTTGTAGATTTAAATTAAAATGAGCTACTCGCACTAAAGTCAGATACATTTTCTCAAACTTCTAAAATAAGAGAAATGAGAAACAAAATGAACACAATTTAATTTAGTCATTAATCTGAACACACTCCATTTCAGTCATTAATCTGAACACACTACATTTCGGTCATTAATCTGAACACACTCCGTTTCAGTCATTAATCTGAACACACTCTATTTCAGTCATTAATCTGAACACACTGCATTTCAGTCATTAATCTGAACACACTCCATTTCAGTCATTAATCTGAACACACTGCATTTCAGTCATTAATCTGAACACACTCTATTTCAGTCATTAATCTGAACACACTGCATTTCAGTCATTAATCTGAACACACTCCATTTCAGTCATTAATCTGAACACACTCTATTTCAGTCATTAATCTGAACACACTGCATTTCAGTCATTAATCTGAACACACTTCATTTCAGTCATTAATAAACAGATTACTTACGGCCCACAGACAGTTTGGTTCCTCCACCGAAAGTCCACCACAGTGATACAAACAGGTTTAGTGGCCGTACAAAAACCCTGCTGCTCTAAACTCACTGCTCTCTCCATCCATTTAAACCTCTTATTACAAAACAGCTACAAAACACCAACTTCTGTTCACATCAGCTGATTAATACACTAACTCTCTGACTGTTTTTATTACGTTTTAGTGTTTTTTCTCTTTTTAAACATCAAGATTGTCAGTCTAAACTGAGGATGCAGCTAGTGAGTAATTCACACAAATAAATTACACAAACTAAAAGCTGAAAATTCACAAAATGGAGATCTGCAATTGCACAGGTTTTACCCATAATGCCTCACTGAGTAAAAATGCTGACGTACTAATGATAACTTTGCAATATACGACTGAATGTGTGGAGCTAAAGTGAAAATAATTCTCCACTCCTTCTGTAGACTGATAGAAAGTTATGACATGATGTTTAAGTCCTACAATAATCTAATCATGAATTTACAGTCAACATATTACTGTGTATTTACTCACTGCCAACATTGATTCTGCTTCTTCCAACATAAATCCACTACAGTGAGAAACTCATTAACATTCAGTACAAACACCATCCAGTGAAAGTTTAAGCTTCTCTCTCTAATTCACTTATTTATGCATCTTAGACCTAAAAGTGTTTTCCAGAAAATCTCCATCTGACCCCAGAAGCTAAATTCACACAGTAACTCTGCAGTAGTGTGAGATTTACAGTAAGATTGGGGGAATGTGGTAAAGGCGTCTCCATACTTAGATGACACTTTGCATTGGCAGCACATGCTTCAGTGCTCTGGGAGTGTTTATAGCGCTGTGACTTTAACACTTCATGACTGAGAGCTGCTGCTACAGCAACTTCACCCACAGCTACCATGACTTTGATCCCCGTCTTCATCTGGACACTGATCCTCTGGACTCAAGGTCTGACACTGCTTCAGATTTTATCTCTACAATGATCTGTTCATACAAATACACTCATTGTTTCTATTATAATATTTCACTTACTTATATTATAAGGTGTATTATTATACATTTTTTTCAGAATGCAGAGGTCAAGTCACAGTAACCCAGACTCCTGCAGTGAAATCTGCTCTTCCAGGAGAAACAGTTACCATCAACTGTAGAACCAATCCGGCAGTGTATTATCACAGTTCATACGGCCACTTTTTACACTGGTATCAGCAGAAACCGGGAGAAGCTCCTAAACTCCTGATTAAGCTTGCGAATCAGCTACAGTCGGGTTTTCCAGCTCGTTTCAGTGGCAGTGGATCTGGATCTGATTTCACTCTGACCATCAGTGGAGTCCAGACTGAAGATGCAGGAGATTATTACTGTCAGAGTGACCACAGTGGTGGTGTGTTCACACAGTGTTATAGAGTCGTACAAAAACCTCCCTCAGTCAGATTGTAGAGAGACTGCACTGCTGCAGCTGGGAGCGACTGCAGGTGCTGAGTTGGAGGATGTGATACGACACAATGACACTCTGTGGAGGAGAGGAACCACACCACACTAACACACAACTCACATTAGAAATCTCTCAATAATCATCACACCACACTGCACACAGTCCATCACGTCCACTACTGTCAGATAAATAGTTTAGTAGTTTTCTAGATTGTTATTTGTGATAACTGAAACTGTTTGGATAATTTTCATTTTTTACAGACTCTGTCAGTAATCCTGCCCCCATTACAGTCTCTTATTCTGACCTGATATCAGCTAGAGGATTCAGTGATACTGTCTGTTCTGTCTTATTCCTCTGTTTTCTCTCATACACCTCTTGTACTGTCTCATCTTAACATTTCATTCTTTGAATGATGTTCCTGTCTAAAATGAATCTTCATATTGTTATTATCCAACAATCATCCTGCTTACTCCAGATACCTCCTCACTTACTCTCCTTTTAGACTGTAGCCCCCCTTCAGACAAGCCTCCAGTCCTCCTGCACCTTCTCCCTCTCTTTCACTCCTCTAACATGACCTTCTGCAACTGCCTTCCAACACACAATAGTTTAAACTTTTTCGGACTTGGTCTTCATCCATCCTTCATCAGCTTTAGGTATCAGCGTTACCCCACACTACTTTTCAGATTTTCACTTTGTATCCTGCACTCTTGTTCACCCTGCCCTGCCTGTCACCATCTATTCATACCTTTCCCCCACTTCCTGAAACCTCCACTCTTTCTCTTCTTCCTCCATGGATTCCAGCATTCTATGTTTCTGCACAGACCTCAGAATGTTTTGCAGACATCTCGTCATGGAAGTTTAGCTCATCAGCAGAAACTAAAATGCAGCAAGACTGAGCTGCTGTATATCCCTGGAGATGCATCCATATGATTTATGTGAACTCTATGGAGAACTCTTATGTCACACCATCTAACCAGACATGTGAACTCTGGGTAGATCTAGTAAAGGAACTCACTTTCCTCATATTGCATCACGACTCTTCTGTGTCCTGCCCACAGGTGGTAGAATGAACTCTAACGTGGTATGATTTCTCCAGCTGATGACCCAGCTTTGTCCAGGCCCCCTTACCATTTTTTTCTACCTGTTCCTGTCATTACAGACATTTTATGTCCAGTTTGTCTGACCTGCATCTTGCTCTGTTGTAATCCTAGTTTACTTTGCAGTTCGTCTATACACTCGTGTATGTGATATTAAGAATCTGAACCTTTAGGAGGAAAAATAATTTGATTACCTTCACTTTTATATTAGTGGTGTTGTAAGAAGAGGTATGAACACTCACCTGCACCTAATCCTAACCATAAACACCTTTGTTTTTGTTTGTTTGTTTTTTTTTTTTGGAGATTGTATGAGATGAAATTGAAACAATACATGTACCAGCTTCTGATTTTAATTCAAATCATTCACCTTTTATTTTTACACACTTGTGCACATTTAAGTATGGACACACTGTGACTATGAATAGCTACATCCACATTCAGTTCAGTAAGAGGTAGCACAATTCATTCTATGAATTTTGCATGATCAGGACCTTCAGAATGAGCTGAAAGTCATAAACTACGTTCCTGTAACTATCTGCTTACTAGTTCAGTCATGATTAACTCAGAGCAGTCTGTTGTCTCTGGGCCATGATGATGCTGACAGACCCATCACTACATCAGCAAGACAAAATAAAGATTCAATATGAATTACAGCTCTTTCTTCTCCCACTGTTATAAAGAGAGGAGAGTGAGAACTTCAGTAAAGGTCATCAGGAGATTTGAGTGACAGATACAAAGAAAAAATAAGGAGTGAAAAATGTCCTCCTCACTCAATAGTACATAAAGAGGCAGGTTTACTCAGTGAAACACACACACACACACACACACACACACACTTGCATGAACAGCTCGGAGTCCTAGAATAGATCAGCACTTCCAGCAGATGTTCATGGTTCTTCAGCCAAACTCACTCAAGCACAACACACAGTGCTGCACTCGACCTGCTGTTAAAGTTGCTGTTCATACCTGATATTAACATGATTAACATGATATTTACAAACATTTTTGCAATGAATAGATATTTTCTGGCTAGCGCTGTCAATTAGTTGGTCCTTTGTTGCTGTCCTGGACGCTTCAGGACACATTAGAGTTCACACTACAAATGTGATGTGGCCATATGCATCCCAGACCACCTCCGAATGTGGTTTGAGTGAACGAATCACAATGCGTCTTCAATATACATTCGACCCCGTTCATACCTATACTTAGCGCTGTCCACAGCTACACCACTGACATCACCTCAGACTGATAAGCGTGTTTTAAAGTGGACTACTGAATTCTTTTGGACTGAAACAAAATGAAAATAAAAAGGAATCTCTCATGATTTTTGACCATTTAGATTGTAACATTATCTCTATAATTCACTAAAAACTATTTTCCAGAAAATCTCCATCTGATCCCAGAAGCTAAATTCACACAGTAACTCTGTAGTAGTGTGAGATTTACAGTAAGATTGGGGGAATGTGGTAAAGGCGTCTCCATACTTAGAGGACACTTTGCATTGGCAGCACATGCTTCAGTGCTCTGAGAGTGTTTATAGCGCTGTGACTTTAACACTTCATGACTGAGAGCTGCTGCTACAGCAACTTCACCCACAGCTACCATGACTTTGATCCCGGTCTTCATCTGGACGCTGATCCTCTGGACTCAAGGTCAGACACTGCTTCAGATTTTATCTCTACAATGATCTGTTCATACAAATACACTCATTGTTTCTATTATAATATTTCACTAACTTAAAATTTATGTTACATTAAAAAAATTTTTTTTTCAGAATGCAGAGGTCAAGTCACAGTAACTCAGACTCCTGCAGTGAAATCTGCTCTTCCAGGAGAAACAGTCACCATCAACTGTAGAACCAATCCGGCAGTGCATTATCACAGTTCATACGGCCACTTTTTACACTGGTATCAGCAGAAACCTGGAGAAGCTCCTAAACTCCTGATTAAGTATGCGAATCAGCTACAGTCGGGATTTCCAGCTCGTTTCAGTGGCAGTGGATCTGGATCTGATTTCACTCTGACCATCACTGGAGTCCAGACTGAAGATACCGGAGATTATTACTGTCAGAGTTACCACAGTGGTGGTGTGTTCACACAGTGTTATAGCATCGTACAAAAACCTCCCTCAGTCAGATTGTAGAGAGACTGTACTGCTGCAGCTGGGAGCGACTGCAGGTGCTGAGTTGGAGGATGTGATACGACACAATGGCACTCTGTGGAGGAGAGGAACCACACCACACTAACTCACAACTCACATTAGAAATCTCTCAAAAATCATGATATGAATACTGAGTATTTAGTGTTATATTCAATTAAACATTCAATTAAATACCTTCAGCAAAGAAAGATTTAGGATTAGATCCGAAGGCCTTTTATCAGTCTTTACAAGGAATAGATTATATTAATATACATATGAATTTACCTTCTACCTCATTTGCTTGTATTATTTCTCTTTCTGGCCGCTTGCCGATAGAAAACCAGTAATGCCCCAAGTACCGCAATAGAATAATGGTGATGAATTCATCCAAATCTGGCTACCAGAACACAGACACAGCTCAATCATGGTGAGGCAGTATCTCGTGCAGGAACCACGGCTTAGAGTTGGTCTCCTTTGAGCCCAAAATTGAAATGGTGCACAAGCAATACATATGGTTAATTGTCTCCTAGGCATTGTTCTAAAAAATACTTCAATGAAGAATGTACTTTTCAGGTTTTCTAGATGGTTGTGGTTCTAGTTATCATAACTGAAACTGTTTGGTAGATTTCTTTTTTAGTCTCTATCACTTATCCTGCCGCCATTACTATCTCTGATATAAGTCACTGTTATTAATCTATTCTCAGCCTTAGTTTCTGTCTCTATGACATGACCTTCTTCAATTGCCTTCTGACACAAAATACTTTAACCATTTTGGCCCTCGTCCTCATCCATCCTTCCTCATCTCTAGGTATCAGCGTTACCCTGCTGTATTTTTCTGATTTTCATTTTGTATCCTGCACTCTTGCTCTCCCTGCCCTGCATATCACCCTCTATTTGTACTGTACCTCTCCCCCACTTCCTGAACCCTCCACTCTTTCTCTTCTTCCTCCATAAATTCCAACACCCTAGGTTTCTGCACAGATCTCAGCATGTCTAGCAGACATCTCGTCATGAATGACAGCTCATCAGCTGAAACGTCGGGATTACGCATGTAACCCTGTTCCCTGAGAAGGGAATGAGACGTTGCATTTAGCATAACAGTATGGGAATGCCCTTGCACGCATGACTGGTATCTGAAGCTTGGGTAAAATCATGCCTCTACTTATAGGCCTGCCATGATCAGGTGACATGGCAAATAAGCGCGTTGCATGATATATATATAGCACCTGTGAACCACTCTGCCAGCCTCTATTATCTGAAGGGAAGACGCAATTCACAGGCCTGCCCTGGTATGACAAAGCTATGCAACGTCTCGTTCCCTTCTCAGGGAACAGGGTTACATGCGTAACCCTGATGTTGCCTTTCAAAGGGAACTTCGACGTTGCATTTAGCATAACAGTATGGGAACGTAAATACCCACTCTGTCATACATAGGGTACGGCCTGTTCAATAGGACCCAAGCCCGAGGGTCACTGCAAGACACTCGAGCCCGGGGTGGAATGAATATCCAGGCTGTAATAACAAGTGAACGTGTGTGGTGTAGACCATCCCGCAGCAGCACACACATCCTGTAAGGATACCCCTTTGGAGAAAGCCTTCGAGGAGGCGACCGCCCTAGTGGAATGAGCTCTTATGCCCAGAGGTGTGGCGAGACCTCGTAAGCCATAGAGATTGCTTCCACTATCCAATTAGAGATGCGCTGCTTTGACACAGCATCACCTTTACTATCGCCGCCAAAGCAGACCAGCAGCTGCTCTGACTTACGCCACTGGCCGGAGCGGTGGACGTAAGTACAGAGAGCCCTTACTGGACAGAGCAGGTGCATCCTCTCTTGTTCCGGTGTGAGGAACAGAGGAGGGCAGAAGGCCTGCAACACCACAGGGTGGGCAGCCGATGTAGGCACTAGGCTATCCTAGGCCGGAATATAATCCGGTCTACAGGAAGGCCTTGGCTAGTCCAGGGGCAAAGTCAATGCAGGAACGGGCAACAGAGAGAGCTTTTAGATCTCACACTCATTTGAGAGATGTCAGGGCCAGTAGAAGAGCTAACTCTAGAGTCAGAAGCTTCACAGAGACTGACTCTAAGGGCTCGAATGAGGCCCCTGACAGACCTTCCAAGACCACAGAATGGTCCCAGGAAGGTATTTTCAGCCTGCAGATGGGCCTCAGCCGTCTGACACCACGCATGAACCTCGGAGTTAGAGGTTGTTGCCCCACAGAGGCTCCATCAACAGGGGCGTGGTTGGCCGAAATGGCGGCCACGTAAACCCTGATTGTAGAAGTAGCCAACCCTGCTGAGAAACGTTCTTGTAAGAACTCCAGGACTGTAGCTATTGCACAGTTCACTGGGTCTAGCTAACGTTCCTCACACCACAAGACAAAAAGCCGCCACTTGAGCGCATACAGGTTCCTTGTGGATGGTGCTGTAGCGTTTAACAACCTCAGTTATGAGACCAGAATCTATGAGTTGGTGCCCCTCAGGGGCCATGCCCACAGTTTCCATAGTTCTGGCCGAGGGTGATAAATCAGCCCTCCGGCTTGAGACAGTAGATCCCTGCGGATGGGAATCTCCCAAGGAGTGCCATCGAGCAGGGAAATTATCTCTGAGAACCATATTCGAGCTGGCCAATAAGGTGCTACTAGCAGCAGACGTAGACGGTCTTGGCGAACTCTCGCTAGAACTTGTGGGAACAGAGAGATAGGGGAGAAAGCATATAGACGTGACCTTGGCCACAAGTGCACCATGGCGTCCAGCCCCAGTGGTGCAGGAGGAGTGAGGGCGAACCACAGCGGGCAGTGTGTTGTCTCATCGGAGGTGAACACATCCACTTCCGCTTGTCCGAACCTCCGCCATATGGACTCCACCACTTGTTTAGGGAGCCTCCAACCACCGGGCCTCAGTCCCTGCCTCGACAGGATGTCTGCCCCTACATTCCGGCTACCCGGAATGTACATTGCACTCACTGACAAGAACTTTCCATCTGCCCAGAGAAGGATTAGCTGCGCCTGCCTGAACAGGGGGTGTGAACCTAACCCTCCCTAGTGGTTGATATATGAGACCACCGCTGTGTTGTCTGACACAACTAGCACATGGTGGCCTGTCAACTGAGGAAGAAAGAATTTCAGTGCTAGGAATACGGTCCGCATCTCTAGGTGATTTATATGCCACTCCAGATGAGGGCCGCTCCAACGACCGTGAGCTGGACAGCCATTTAAGACTGCACCCCAGCCTGTGAGGCACGTGTCTGTAATTACCGTCTTGCGGTAAGGAGACGCCCCTAGAGTGTGACCCGAGGCTAGAAACTATGGGCACCTCCAAATACTCAGAGCACGTAGGCATCGCCGCGTGACACTGATTACTCTCAGAGGTTTCATCCTCGGATGAAACCCCCGACTTTTCAGCCACCACTGAAACGGTCTCATGTGCAATAGGCCAATGGTATGATGTTGGCTGCTGCTGCCATAAGGCCCAACAGCCTCTCGTAAAGACTGGAGGGGATGCCCAGACCTAGCTTTATCTTGCTCAAAGTTGATAGGATCGATTGTACGCGTGTTGGGGATAGAAACGCCCTCATCATAGTAGAATCCCATATAACCCCTAGAAAAGTTGCCCTCTGCACTGGAGAAAGCATACTTTTCTTGAGGTTCAACCTGAGCCCCAAGCTCCTCATGTGGGCAAGAACAACATCTCAATTTTGAACTGCCTGTTCCCTGGATCGTGCTAGAATTAACCAGTCGTCCAGGTAGTTTAGTACGCGGATGCCCTGGAGTCGCAAGGGAGCCAGAGCAGCATCCATGCACTTTGTGAAGGTGTGAGGGGATAAAGCTAGCCCGAAGGGAACAACCCAAAATTGGTATGTGTTTTCTCCAAATGCAAACCTCAGGAACTTCCTGTGACTGGGCGATATTCCTATGTGGAAATATGCATCTTCCAGATCTATCGTCACAAACCAGTCCTCGGACTGAATATGTGGCACGATAAGTTTGAGCGTCAGCATCTTGAAACTTTATGTCCAAAGAGTACAGTTCAGATTATGCAGATCTAAAATTGGCCACATACTCCCATCTTCTCCCATCAGGAAATAATGGCTGTAAGAACCTCCTTCCCTTAGGGAACGGGTTACATGTTCTATGGCCCCTTTGTCCAAAAGGAAACTTACTTCCTGCGCTAACAGAGGGCTCTGCTCTGTGCTGACACCTGTGGTGAGCACACCTCTGAACCGGGGGGGTCAAGCTCTGAAGTGGACCTGGTAACCCTTTTCTATGGTAGACAGAACCCATGGGGACACATTTGGCAGTATTTTCCACGCTACCAAATGGTCTTTCAGTGATGTTAGCTTCCTTGCCTGCTTTGCTTTTATGATCATTCTTAGATCAGGCCTCTTAGCAGGCTGTGGCTGTGACCGCCCGGTCCCCCTGGCTTTCTGCGGGGGGAGGCGGGCCACCACACTCGTTTTCTGCATCTTCCTCGCACCAGCGCTGGCCCAGGCTCCACTCATAGAGGCCCGTGCGAACTCGACACGACGGGGAAGGAACTGGCAGAACGCTGGCGTTTGCTTTTTTGCTTCGCGAAACCTGTCGGCGATGGCATTAACCGCGTCGCCAGACAGGCCGGAAGGTTTAACAGGGGCATTCAGCAAGGAGACGTTATCTTTGTCCCCCATCCCTAGGAGGTTGAACCATAGGTGCCTCTCCGCCACAACCAGGCTACCCATTGAACGGCCGATATGACGGACCGTTTGTTTGGTCTCGCGGAGAGATAAATCTGTGGCATGGCGCAGCTCTGCAATGGCACCCTCTACCAACTCCTTGGAGTCAGCAAGGGTGTTTTGGCTTTCCATAGGGGAAGGAGGAGTCGCGACGCGACCTCTAAAGTCAGGCGGAGAGCCGGACCCGGAAGACAGCAAGAGATAGAGCAGCGCTTGTCTCCGGCTCCTCTTCCAAATCCATACAAGAACCGCACGACTTTAGCCGGCTGGCTGCCTTGGCAGCGGCCGGCCCAGATCCGCGAGGCTCTGAAACCCAACTCCCTTCCGACAAGAAGAGAGCGAGCCGAGAGCGTAGCTGCCTAATCGGGAAATGCACGCAATGCTGACAGTCAGACCCCTTGAGGGCTGCTGTAGCATGCTCTACGCCCAAACACTTCACACAGAAAGCGTGTCCGTCTCCTCCTATGATGAAATGGGAGCAAGGCGTAACACACTTCCTGAAATCCCTCTCGCTCATTATTTCACTCTCTTTTCTTTTCTTTTCTTTTTCTAAAAAAGGGATAGAAAAGTTTAGATATTGAGAAATACAGAGTAGAAATGAAGCGTTTCTTTTTTTTTTCTTTGTCACACGAACCACAGACGTGCAGTCTCACCGAAGATAATAAGGCTGGCAGCGTGGTTCACAGGTGCCATATATATATCATGCGACGCGCTTAATTTCCACATCACCTGATCATGGCAGTCCTATAAGTAGAGGCATGATTTTACACAAGCTTCAGATACCGGTCACGCGCGCAAGGGCATTCCCATACTGTTATGCTAAATGCAACGTCGAAGTTCCCTTTGAAAGGGAACCTCGAGGTTACGCATGTAACCCTGTTCCATGAGTAGGAAATGAGATGTTGCATACTGTTATGCTAAATGCTTTGAAAGGGAACTAAGTCTCAGACACACTGAGCTGCTGTATTTCCCTGGAGATCCTTCTCCATGTCAAGATTTTTTGATTTCCCAGAAGAACTATTGGATCACACCATCTGACAACACAGGAAACCTTGAGCTAGTTCTGAACAGCCGTTTAAACTTCTCTCCATATATTCCTAACCTGATTCGGACATGCAGGTTTCTCATTTACATCAGGAGGATCTGGTCAGTTCTATCCAAAGAGATCATTCAAGATCTTGTTCAGTCCTTTATTATCTTGATATTAGTCTACTGCAGTAAACACAAGTTTATACCTCTTGTATTTCTACTTAGAACAGCTGAACACAAATATATAGTTTGTAACCAGATCTTATATATATGCACTTAACATGTATGTATTATATTTACCTTAAGAACATACTATTTACAGGTACTGTGTGCTCACCTACACAAACACCATAATAAACTTCTACTCCTTAGTGCAGTTGCAGGCCCAATGCACGACTCATGTTTATTGTGGCCTAAAAACAAATTCGGTCTAAGAGCTAAATGAAGTAAAACTCACTCACGGGTTAGGAGTAACTGGCTGCACTCCGGTCACGGTGGCACAATGTCTTTGTTGTCAGTGTGAGGATTTCCAGTATTGCCAGAGGAAGTCTGAACTTCATGGCAACTCGACCACTGTATGTGAGATCCTTGGAGTCTCTGTGGCCTAGCCACAGCTTTTAAACTCACTTTGGTTTGCTGGGAGAGCTCGCCTCCGTTAATGTCTGTGTCACTCCGTGTGAGAAATGCTAATGGATACTGAGCTAACGAGGAGGCTGGATACCCGTTAGCTCAGTATCCATTAGCATTTCTGATTCAGTGTTAGATGTTTTGGATGGAAAGTCCAATGTCCTCCACTTTTGTCAAGTACAGTTAATCTCAAGTCATTGAACTAACAACCGCTATCTATACATGACGCAACTTTCAACACACTGTTAACCACAACTCTCTTGTTTTCTCTCTCTTCATGCCGTTCTCTCTCATTCTATCCTCCACATTACCAGCTTATTCCAGTCCTGATGAAGACCTTGACCTGAATGAAATTACGCATACAACAGAAATAAAATGAAAATATAAATGAAGTACTGCCCTGTCATAACCAAGCACAAACAAATACTAAATATAATAACATTTTCCATAACACCACAAACTGAGAACATCATACCCAACAGAAATGAAAGAGAATATATTATCTTTCCTCTCCTACTGGGCTACACTGAGATTCTGAGCTTTATTTGAGGAAAAATAACTCAATTTCAATCAGTTTTAATTTAATGATGTGGTTAGAAAAGGTATGAACACTAGTCTGTCCCTAATCCAACAGTAAATACTAATTTGAGTGACATGTTCAGACCACACTGAAAAAATACATATCCTGCCTTCTAATTTTAGTTCAAATCATTCACCTTTTATTTTTACACACTTTTGTACATTTAAGTATCGACACAGTGTAACTGTTTTTTACTCATTCAGCATGAGCTGAAAGTCATAAACTACATTCCTGTAAGTATCTGCTTACTAGTTCAGTCATGATTAACTCAGAGCAGTCTGTTGTCTCTGGGCCATGATGGTGCTGACAGACCCATCACTACATGAGCAAGACCAAATAAAGATTAAATACCAATTAGAGCTCTTTCTTCTCCTGCTGTTATAAAGAGAGGAGAGTGAGAACTTCAGTAAAGGTCATCAGGAGATTTGAGAGACAGCTGTAATTTCCACTGTTTTCTGGAGATTTCACAGTCGTGTCTTCATGCACTGGGTGTAACAACCTCATTCATTTCTGTGATTAACAGCCTACAAATCTGTCTGACAGACAGCCCTGTGTTCTCAACACACAGCAAGTGTTAAGAAGTGATGAGGGTGCGTGTAGTACATTACCTGCTCTGCTCATACATTACAGCGGAAGACTCCTTTCAGGACTTTCAAATTCAGGACATTTCCTAGAATATGTGCGTCATCTCAGAGAGAAAGATCAAGTCCTGTAGGAGCCTGATCTGACTGTGTGAACATGAACAATGAACAAGATTTCGGTCTTGAATAGGACTCTATTACTGCCTTAATATGTGTTTCCTTGTTTTTTTTAGCACTTTACTTTCTGGGTCGTTCTTCTTTTATATTTTTTTTAAAACTTGTTTTCCTTGTCCAGGTTATAATAGTTTAAATTCTTGTTTTGCCCTGTGCCTACCTGTGTTTATAACTTGAGTATGGATCTGAGAGAGGTTTCATCCTGATCAAGGTTGGTATTTCCTTTTAAAAACACAGAGAAAATATTTTTTTATGTTTTCTCTTGACTCAGTTTGTTCTTTAATGTATTTTATTGGATTGTGTTAAAATGTTTAAAAGGTTTATGCAAATTCTCACCAATCACAGAAATAAGAAATGAAAGTTCCATTGCATGAACACCTCTGAGTCCCAGAATAGATCAACACTTTCAGCAGATGTTCATGGTTCTTCAGCCAAACTCAGTCAAGCACAGCACAAGACACTTCACTAGTGAAAAAGGAGACATGCTTTCCACATTGAAGCTTTATTTCAGCATACCTACACCACTGACACCACCTCAGACTGCTAAGCGTGTTTTAAAGTGTACACTTGAATTCTAGTGGACTTCACAGCGGCTCTTTCGGAACGAGGCGATCTGAGTGGTGTCGTGGTGGGACACGGTACAGCCGAACACCTCGGCCTCTTCCCAGCGTTCTTTGCTGAGGGTCAGGGTGCTGCTGCGGCTGTAGATGCCGTTCTTCTGTTCTTCTGTACTGGTCAGAACCCCCTCGTTCACCTCGGCACCGTCTACGGTCCAGCTCAGCAGCGCCCCCTGTGGAGAATAGGCCGAGAGCAGGCAGAGCAGCGAGGCCGATCCTTCAGAGAGCTGCAGAGAGGAGGGAGGGAGCAGAGACACGGAGGGCTTCACCACCGGACCAGCTGCAGAACACACACACACACACACACACACACACACACACACAAAGATATTAATGTTAATGTGAACTCTATCATAATGAACATGGTGATATTTGGTCATTCAGTTTAATGGCTGTAGAACAGATGCAGTAGTTTATCTGCACATCGTACAACAGAACACAATTCTGATAACGTCATCCAACCAAACTGCAGCCGAACAAAACAATCTCCATCTTCTGATCAAAACACACTGTGCTAAAAATAACCATCACACCAGGGTAAAGTTATCTTTATCCAGTAAAGTTATCTTTGTTCAATTTTTTAGATTATCTTAATAATTATTTATGGCTTATCATTAATGGGAAATTAGCAATAAACGATTATTGTTCATTCTTCACTGTTACACAAATTTCCATTGTGATGATGAATTAGAGTAACGCAAAGCAACAATTACATCAACTAAAAGCTAACATTTCACCTGAATCTTAAAAAGAGATGAAGTGAATTTTACAAAATGACACGAAAGCAGAGTGTTTATAGAAGCAGCTCTCTCCTCTTCACATCACATTTCTCTATTTTATAGAAAAGATCTACAGTATGTGTTTTTATAAATGTCACATCATTTATTTTTAGTAAATCTATACATTTCATTGAATTGTGTAAATAAACTATTAAATCGATGAGGTTTTAGGAAAAAAAAAAGGCACTTACTTTTCATAATGAGTTTAGTTCCTCCACCGAAAGTGTTCCACAGTGATACAAACAGGTTTAGTGGCCGTACAAAAACCCTGCTGCTCTAAACTCACTGCTCTCTCCATCCATTTAAACCTCTTATTACAAAACAGCTACAAAACACCAACTTCTGTTCACATCAGCTGATTAATACACTAACTCTCTGACTGTTTTTATTACGTTTTAGTGTTTTTTCTCTTTTTAAACATCAAGATTGTCAGTCTAAACTGATGATGCAGCTAGTGAGTAATTCACACAAATAAATTACACAAACTAAAAGCTGAAAATTCACAAAATGGAGATCTGCAAATGGACAGGTTTTTTACCCATAATGCATCACTGAGTAAAACTGCTGATGTACTAATGATAAATTTGCAATATACGACTGAATGTGTGGAGCTAAAGTGAGAATAATTCTCCACTCCTTCTGTAGACTGATAGAAAGTTATGATATGATGTTCAAGTCCTACAATAATCTGATCATTAATTTACAGTCAACATATTAGTGTGTATTTACTCACTGCCAACATTGATGCTGCTTCTTCCACCATAAATCCACTACAGTGAGAAACTCATTAACATTCAGTACAAACACCATCCAGTGAAAGTTTAAGCTTCTCTCTCTAATTCACTTATTTATGCATCTTAGACCTAAAAGTATTTTCCAGAAAATCTCCATCTGACCCCAGAAGCTAAATTCACACAGTAACTCTGTAGTAGTGTGAGATTTACAGTAAGATTGGGGGAATGTGGTAAAGGCGTCTCCATACTTAGAGGACACTTTGCATTGGCAGCACATGCTTCAGTGCTCTGGGAGTGTTTATAGCGCTGTGACTTTAACACTTCATGACTGAGAGCTGCTGCTACAGCAACTTCACCCACAGCTACCATGACTTTGATCCCCGTCTTCATCTGGACACTGATCCTCTGGACTCAAGGTCAGACACTGCTTCAGATTTTATCTCTACAATGATCTGTTCATACAAATACACTCATTGTTTCTATTATAATATTTCACTAACTTAAAATTTATGTTACATTAAAAAATTTTTTTTCAGAATGCAGCGGTCAAGCCACAGTAACTCAGACTCCTGCAGTGAAATCTGCTCTTCCAGGAGAAACAGTCACCATCAACTGTAGAACCAGTCAGACAGTGAGCAAGGGCTCATCTGGTGACTATTTATTCTGGTATCAGCAGAAACCTGGAGAAGCTCCTAAACTCCTGATTAAGTATGCGAATCAGCTACAGTCGGGATTTCCAGCTCGTTTCAGTGGCAGTGGATCTGGATCTGATTTCACTCTGACCATCAGTGGAGTCCAGACTGAAGATGCAGGAGATTATTACTGTCAGAGTCACCATTCCATCACTGGCTACTGGTTCACACAGTGTTATAGAGTCGTACAAAAACCTCCCTCAGTCAGATTGTAGAGAGACTGCACTACTGCAGCTGGGAGCGACTGCAGGTGCTGAGTTGGAGGATGTGATACGACACAATGACACTCTGTGGAGGAGAGGAACCACACCACACTAACTCACAACTCACATTAGAAATCTCTCAATAATCATCACACCACACGGCACACAGTCCATCACGTCCACTACTGTAAGATAAATAGTTTAGTAGTTTTCTAGATTGTTATTTGTGATAACTGAAACTGTTTGGTGGATAATTTTCATTTCTTCCAGACTCTGTCACTAATCCTGCCCCCATTACAGTCTCTTATTCTGACCTGATATCAGCTAGAGGATTCAGTGATACTGTCTGTTCTGTCTTATTCCTCTGTTTTCTCTCATACACCTCTTGTACTGTCTCATCTTAACATTTCATTCTTTGAATGATGTTCCTGTCTAAAATGAATCTTCATATTGTTATTTTCCAACAATCATCCTGCTTAGTCCTGATACCTCCTCACTTACTCTCCTTTTAGACTGTAGGCTCCCTTCAGACAAGCCTCCAGTCCTCCTGCACCTTCTCCCTCTCTTTCACTCCTCTAACATGACCTTCTGCAACTGCCTTCCAACACACAATAGTTTAAACTTTTTCGGACTTGGTCTTCATCCATCCTTCATCAGATTTTGGCATCAGCGTTACCCCACTCTACTTTTCAGATTTTCACTTTGTATCCTGCACTCTTGTTCTCGCTGCCCTGCCTATCACCATCTATTTATACTTCTCCCCCACTTCCTGAAACCTCCACTCTTTCTCTTCTTCCTCCATGGCATCCAGCATTCTATGTTTCTGCACAGACCTCAGAATGTTTTGCAGACATCTCGTCATGGAAGTTTAGCTCATCAGCAGAAACTAAAATGCAGCAAGACTGAGCTGCTGTATATCCCTGGAGATGCATCCGTATGATTTATGTGAACTCTACGGAGAACTCTTATGTCACACCATCTGACCAGACACGTAAACTCTGGGTAGTTCTAGTAAAGTAACTCACTTTCCTCATATTGCATCACGACTCTTCTGTGTCCTGTCCCCAGGTGGTGGAATGAACTCTAACATGGTGTGATTTCTCCAGCTGATGACCCAGCTTTGTCCAGGCCCCCTTATCATTTTTTTCTACCTGTTCCTGTCATTACAGACATTTTATGTCCAGTTTGTCTGACCTGCCCTTTGCTCTGTTGTAATTCTAGTTTACTTTGCAGTTCGTCTATACACCCGTGTATGTGATATTAAGAATCTGAACCTTTCGGAGGAAAAATAATTTGATTACCTTCACTTTTATATTAGTGGTGTTGTAAGAAGAGGTATGAACACTCACCTGCACCTAATCCTAACCATAAACACCTTTGTTTTTGTTTGTTTTTTGGAGATTGTATGAGATGAAATTGAAACAATACATGTACCTGCTTCTGATTTTAATTCAAATCATTCACCTTTTAGGTGTACACACTTGTGCACATTTAAGTATGCACACACAGTGACTATGAATAGCTACATCCACATTCAGTTCAGTAAGAGGTAGCACAATTCATTCTATGAATGTTGCACGATCAGGACCTTCAGAATGAGCTGAAAGTCATAAACAACATTCCTGTAACTATCTGCTTACTGGTTCAGTCATGATTAACTCAGAGCAGTCTGTTGTCTCTGGGCTATGATGATGCTGACAGACCCATCACTACATGAGCAAGAATAAATAAAGATTCAGTATGAATTACAGCTCTTTTATCTCCCGCTGTTATAAAGAGAGGAGAGTGAGAACTTCAGTAAAGGTCATCAGGAGATTTGAGTGACAGATACAAAGAAAAAATAAGAAGTGAAAAATTACCTCCTCACTCAATAGTACATAAAGAGGTAGATTTACTCAGTGAAACACACACACACACACACACACACACACACACACACACACACACACACACACACAAACACACACACATTTGCATGAACAGCTCGGAGTCCTAGAATAGATCAGCACTTTCAGCAGATGTTCATGGTTCTTCAGCCAAACTCACTCAAGCACAACACACAGTGCTGCACTCGACCTGCTGTTAAAGTTGCTGTTCATACCTGATATTAACATGATTAACATGATATTTACAAACATTTTTGCAATGAATAGATATTTTCTGGCTAGCGCTGTCAATTAGTTGGTCCTTCGTTGCCGTCCTGGATGCTTCAGGACACATTAGAGTTCACACTACAAATGTGATGTGGCCATATGCATCCCAGACCACCTCCGAATGTGGTTTGAGTGAACGAATCACAATGCGTCTTCAATATACATTCGACCCCGTTCATACCTGTACTTAGCGCTGTCCACTTATAATCCAATCACCCAGGATGCGTGTTAATGCCAGGTGTTAACTGGACAAAAGGCAATTCACTAAAAGGAGACACGCTTTCCACATTGAAGCTTTATTCAGCACAGCTACACCACTGAGGATGTGATACGACACAATGACACTCTGTAGAGGAGAGGAACCACACCACACTAACTCACACCTCACATTAGAAATCTCTCAATAATCATCACACCACACGGCACACAGTCCATCACGTCCACTACTGTCAGATAAATAGTTTCCTCATGTTTTAAACTGTCATGGTGCAAACTGTGAAAAATAGTTCTATGTGCTATTAGTCTGTCTATATTCACTCCCTTTATATAAACACACTCTTCATCTAATATCCTGTAGATAGACGTGATCCCACCAGTCAGACACTCACACACACACACATAGCCGGTTCTAGACATTTGGAGGCCCCCCGCACTCCTCCTATGACAACATGTTTTTTCCCATTACTTTAAAATGTTAACTTAACTTGATTCAACTTTTTTTGCCATGATTTGTTCAGTAATTTATTTACAGTAACACACAAATCCACTATTTGAGATAACAAACAGTTTTGCCAACTCTATACAGTAACATGGAAAAAAAAAATACAAAACACCATTACATTGCCAACAAATAATAACAGATGAACACTTCCTGCACACCACTTCAGTAAATGAACATCAGTGCCTTTATGGTTTTTTCCTAGCTGGGTATGGACAGGATTTCCCCCTCCTATTGACCCAATATAGACTATAGATATAGTCATATTATGTGTTGTAGTGCAATACCTTAAATATGCACTATATACACAAATCAACTGCTAGTGGAAGTGAAAGAGACAAACTACTACACAGAAAGAATAGTTCATTTCTACATAAAATTGTATGCTTATTTTTTATTAAATATAACAATAATATTTATGATTTGAAAACTAAATGAAGTATTATGTTAGAGCAGTAATGTAAACATCAGCACAATTTAGTGCGCCGTCTTCTCTTCTATGAAGTTCTCCGCTGCTCCGGAGTCGATGAGTGCTGAAAGAACAAAAGAACGGCCTGAATGTTCTATCACAACTGGTACAAAAAATACGTGAGATGTACATGACTGTTTAGGACTCACCAGGGCATAACAAGGTGGGTTGTCAGTGCACCTCCCGTTCCCTCGGCGCCTCCTGTGCGGGCATTGGTGGACGGCGTGGGTGTCCTCACCGCAGTAGAAGCACCGGGACTCGTTACGTCTTCTCTCCCTCTCCTCCTCGCGGGTCCGTGCCCTTCCGAGCTGCATGGGTTCGCTCGCTGCGCCCGGCTCAGCTGGCAGTAAACCGTGCGGTATGGGACGGTTGGTACGGCGCAGACGATCCAGCCTTATAGTCAGATCCACGAGGTCATCAAAAGTTAGCTGTTCACCCCGACAGGCCAACTCTTGCAGTAACTCCGGATTGAGGCCACGGCGAAACGCGGTCTTAAGGGCTGGTTCGTTCCAGCCACTTCGGGCAGCGATAGTGCGAAATTCTAGCGCGTACTCTCTTGCGGTACGAGAGCCCTGTTTGAGTTGCATGAGCTCATCACCAGTCTCCCAGCCATCAGGAGAATGGTCAAAGGCGCGCTGGAACCAGGCGAGGAAGTCACCTAATGAGGGTCTGACACCGCCTAATCGCTCGCACTCCACTGTGGCCCACGCCAGGGCTGCACAATTTAGAAGATACACAGACAGTTGAGGAACTTTTTTTTTAATACTCTAGTGTGTTTGCTCTTTGATTTTGATTAAAACTTCTTTACTTTTACTTTAGTATTTTGCTCCCGATCCTGACACAATGTCATTGTACGTATGAATTCAGTGTCTGACAGTCTCGACGCGTCCACGGCGCTCACGCTCTTTTGAACTCAGAATAAACCAGCAAATGATCTATCCTGAAATGACTCTGATCGACAGAACAAGGCCCAGTTCATTTTTAGAGTACAGTACAATCACTCCAAAATAGATGATGATAACTCACACACCTGCATCACGAGCTGCACTTTCTTTGCGTGCCTGTTTAGCCTTTCGCTCAGCAGCCCCTGAAGGATGTGTTCGTTTCTGCGCCATCATAAGTCACTGACTTAAAGTCAGTCAGCTGCAGAAAAGTTTTTTGTACTAAAGTACTAAAGCCTGCTGCTGTTACACCAGTACCAAAGAAGGAAAATGCTGCCGTGGATGATTTTAACAATTTTCATCCCATCTCAAATCTTCCGGTTTTTTTATGCAAAACCGCAAAAATGCAAAAAACATACTTGAGCGTGTTGTTGCCTCTCAATTGTGTAATCATTTTGTAGGTACCTTCCAAAATACAGCTAAATAAATAAAGTGCTTAATACATATCTGGGTAAATTCAATGGAAACTACATTTCACATAATCCTTTTTTTGGGGGTGAATTGTAATTTGTTTTCCGTAGAGTAGTCTAAGCCAATATGTTTTCTGTGTAGTTACACTCTTAGCCAATCAGAGATCACCTTTGTTGGGGAGTGGAGAAAAGAGAGGAAGGAGTGGGGAAGAGATGTGAAGAGCACATGGAGGGAATGACACGCAGGAGCAGAGCAGGAAAAGAAACTGAGTTTAACGCCGAGGTGACGATTTGCAGATTTGTATTTGTAGACTAAAGTACTGTTACAGTAGTGGCACAAATATTATTTTGCAGCTAAGAGTCTTGTGCCACTCGCAGTTTGGTGACTTTGTGACCTGTAGTTTTAAGTGAAGTGCAGCTAGGTTATCAGCGTTTGTTGTTCTCTCTAGCTTTGAGCAAGTGCTAA
This sequence comes from Ictalurus furcatus, assembly GCF_023375685.1. NCBI lineage: Eukaryota > Metazoa > Chordata > Actinopteri > Siluriformes > Ictaluridae > Ictalurus > Ictalurus furcatus. The sequence continues at coordinate 25,117,242 of NC_071268.1, forward strand.
GTATAAACTGTAACCCGTGGACATTTAAGCTAGTGCCTTTGTGAGAGACGGGCAGCTGTAAACGCCAGCCACATTTTTCACCGTGTTACTGGAGAAACGAGGACTGTGGAGGACTGTATTAGCTAGCAACTGTAACTACGGCCATGTAAGGAGGGACTCCACCGTCAGACCTGCGTTGCTGAACAGACTATTATCTGTTGAACCTTGCTTACAACTGCTGCATTCACCTAGCTCGTTACCTCTAACTCCGCAAATTTTCCTCTTCGAGATGCATGAGTAATGGAGAGTTTTGAGTAGCAGTTCATTATAGGAGCCAAGGAGTTTTTTTTTGCATTTGCACCATCTCATGGGCCGCAAAAAAAACCCCCAACAAACCCAAGCGCTTGGTAAAGTTTTGAACATTTACAAAAGTTTGAAAAGTTTAAATCCAAAACTATACTGTTAATTGTGTCAAAATTAGAAATTACATTCAACTGTAACCTGTTTAATGTTTGTTTAGCCAAAACCAGCTGAGGCATTGGTTAACTCTGGTATGTTCTTGTGAGAGGAAGCAATGTGTATTTGCATTTTTGAGACTAAGTCATGAGGTGATATCTTAAGAAAACATAAAAAGAGAAAAGATTGAATACAGCACAGAAGAAAAAAAAAACAGAATATAGGAAAATAAATGTATTTTTGTTATACATATTACTTGGCTGCTTTGAACTTTTCACTTTAATAAGGTTTGTAGATATTTGACATTCTTGACATTTGTTTCTGGGGAATACCCATACAGCTCATAGTGTGTGAGTGAAGTAGTTCCTCAGTGGAGGCACAGTGCTGTTATTTCTTGATTATTCCTTTGTAGTTACTTATGCCTGTGATATTACCATCTACTGGTAAAGAGAATTTAAGCCAATTCACGATCAACTGCTAAGGACTCAGGATCCTGTTAAGTAAAACCTATTAAAGTAGTAATCTCATCTAATATTACACTTCCAGTGCCAAGAAGGAGTTACAATCTTACAATTAATAAGCTCTTACAACCCCTTCAGTCAGGTTTTCGTAAATTTCACAGCACTGAAACGGCGTTGGTCAAAGTTACCAATGACTGGTTGTTGGCCTCTGATTCTGGAGGTACTTCTGTTCTTATTGTTCTTGATCGTAGAGCCGCCTTCGATACTGTGGATCATGGTCTTTTACTTACCTACCTTGAAAGTGTTTTTGGTGTGTCTGGGACAGTTTTAAAATGGTTTAAATCCTATTTTACTGACCATTCTCAGTTTATTTCTGTGGGTGGTTACAGGTATGACATTAGCTCTGTGCTCATTGGTGTTCCTCAGGGATCAGTTTTAGGCCCTTTACTTTTCAATATTTCTCTATCACCACTTGGGCATCTGCTGCGATCGCTCGGCCTCCATTATCACTTTTATGCTGATGATACCCAAATCTACATTCACTCAAAATCTGGTGAAAACATTGATGTTTGTTTTCTTTCTGATTGTATATCTGGGATAAAAACGTGGATAAATAATAATTTTCTGTGCCTGAATAGCGGGAAAACCGAAGTTATGCTTGTAGGTTCCCGTCATCAAATTCTCAAAGCTGGTCCACTGTCTCTGTTTGTTGATGGCTCTGTTCTAGAGACCCAAAGTAAAATGAGGAACCTTGGAGTAATTTTTGATACAAGCGTTACATTTGATTCTTTTGTTCAGAGCAAAAAAGCAGTTAAAGCATCCTTTTTTCACCTCAGAAATATAGCTCGACTGCGGCCTATGCTAAACTTCTCTGTGGCTGAAAAGCTGATTAACTCATTTGTTGTCACTCGGCTAGATTACTATAACGCCGTGATATAGAGGGAGTGTCTAAATCCACAATCAATAAACTGCAATACGTACAAAAGTCTGCTGCCAGGATCTGGGACCAGGAAATGCGATCATTTTACTCCTGTTCCAGAGTCCTTGCACTGGCTCCTGGACAGGTTCCGTGTCGATTTTAAAATTATGATGTTGACATACAAGGCATTACATGGCTTGGCTCCTCATTACATATCTACTTTAAAATTCCTTACACACTGACTGCGCTCCTCACAGTGTAATCTGTTAACTGTTCCACTAATGAGCTTAAAATCTGTGGGTGACAGGGCTTTTTCTGTTTATGCTGCTTCCCTTTGGAACGCTCTTCCACCGGAACTTAGTGAAGCTCAGACCTTTGGCATTTTTAAACCTCGACTTACGACACACTTTTTAAAACTTGCATTTGACTGTTGATGCCTACTTTTATTATTATTATTATTATTATTATTATTATTATTAACTTTTGTAATGTTTTTTTTACCGTGTACAGCTTATTTTGTGTACCGCTTCCAATCCCGAGGCTCTAGGCAATTGCCTACTCTGCCTTTAGGTAGTGCCGGCCTTGCACACACCTACCTATTCAATTGACACAACTCTTTTACATCGGTCTGTGTCTGTGTGTGTGATCTGTTGGTTTCCAGAAGTTTTGGGGCCCAAAACAAAACCATCCTCATCAAACACTCGTGTGCAGACTACCACTAATTATATTCACCATCTTGCTTGTGTAGTCAGAAACATCAACTGAACTCAATAAGATCAGCTGTGACTCTCTCAGGCAGGGTTTATCACCTTGTTATTTGTTTTAATCGTTTGAACATATAGCATGGGGTGCACGGTGGTTCAGTGGTTAACATGTTTGGATCACGCCACCAGGGTTGGGGGTTTGATTCCCACCGCTGCCCTGTGTGTGGAGTTTCCTCCGAGTACTCCGGTTTCCTCCCCCAGTCCAAAGACATGCATGGTAGGTTGATTGGCATGTCCAAAGTGTCTGTAGTGTATGAATGGGTGTGTGAATGTGTTCTGCAATGGATTGGTAAGCTGTCCTGGGTGTACCCCGCCTTGTGCTCCCTGGGATAGTCTCCAGGTTCCCTCTGACCCTGTGTGATAAGTGGTATAGATAATGGATCGACGGATGGATTAGCTACACTAGCATTTTTCTCAGTAGAGGGAGATTTCAGACTGGAGGATGAAATCTGAGTAAGGATCAGCTGTGAGACTCAGGGAATGTTACCTGCTCCCTGGTTTTGTTTTCCCTGGATCACATGAACCTATTTCAACAACAAAGATATTAGTGTTCCTCCTCACTTCTGTGTAATTTCTTGCTGTTTGAGGTACCATGTGCTTGATCAGTGTTCATGGTGTACTGATAGTGGCTGATTCACAGGTTCCTAACCCTGGTCTACCCATTGTCCACCCCAGTAACCCCAGTCCTGCACATTTCAGCGCTTCACTGTGTTACTGCAGACAAAAGACTCAAATGTGCAGGACAGGGAACACTCTAGGACCAGGGATTGGAAGCTGTGGGCTAACTAATACATTCTAGGTACATACTGATGTTTAAAGTGTAACGTGTCTCTTGGTATGGGGAAATTCACTATATAAGGAATACTTATGATTTTTTGTAACTGAATATTTATTTCACTTCAGTGTGAGTAACATACAGGGGAACAATCGTGATTAATACAGTAGGTGTAACAGCATTTCCAACACCATCACACCAGTCCCCAACTAGCAGTTGGGTGAAAGTAACATGAAATTTCCCACAAGCTCTTTTAAACAAAAATGCTTTACAACTTTAATCTCACTCAACCACATCCTCAGTGTAGATGCTTTCTCTCGATTAGTTCAGGCTGAAGACAATTCAGAATACAGGACACTTAGAAAATTATACAGCCAAAGGTTATATATATATATATATATATATATATATATATATATATATATATATATATATATATATATATATATGTGTGTGTGTGTGTGTGTGTGTGTGTGTGTGTATATATATATATATATATATATATATATATATATGTATGTATATGGTGTAAAACCAAGTGTTGTTATTATTATTATTATTATTATTATTATTATTATTATTATTATTATTATTATTATTATTATGTATTTTTTCATATACTGAGAGATGCATTGGTGATTTGTGTACGATGTGCATAATCAATAATGTGCAGCAAAAGTGTTTACTGATTCAAAAGGCTTTTATTAATAATTCAAAGCAGGACATTGCAGTGATACACACACTTAACACATATTTAGGTGATGAGAAGAAGATCTGAGTTAAAGTGAGGAGTGTGTGAGCTCACATGTCAATAACTCAGATGAAATGATGAAAGTGGGACATTTGAGCAGTAAAGGCCACATGGAACACACAGTGAAGCAGTAGAAGGTGAGCTGAGTAACGTGTGTGTGAGCTCACAGCTCTCAGCACTGCTCTGTGTTCACTGTGCTCACCACAGGTGGTTGGTTGTCCTTGGAGGCCTCACAGGTCACCACCTTGTTCCTCCACTGCTCGGGATGGAGGCTCAGTGTGCTACTCCAGCTGTAGAGGCCGTCCGCCTGCAGAACTGCGGTGCTGCGGCTCTCCCCCGAGCTCCAGCTGCTCCCATCAACCTTCCAGCTCAGCCTCCAGTCCGAGGGGAAGCCCTTGTAGGCCACACACATGAGTGTGACCTTCTCCTGCTGCAGCTGCACATTGGAGGGGGGCAACACTGTCACACTGGGCTGGGTGAGGCCTACACACACACACACACACACACACACACATACACACACACACACACACATACACACACACACACACAGTTGAGAAAGCAATGTCAGTCACAGGCTTCGTTTCATCTCGCTGTGTGTGTTTCACTTCCCTTTATATCTTACAGAGCAGAACTGAGTTCAGTGGAGCATCACAAAAGTTTCACATTCAATTCAAATACTTTTACATCTTAAATCTATAATGATTTATTTTACTGTGATCACTGGAAGTTCAAATCTAACTGTACAGAATATTCAATAATCGGAAATATTACAATTATTTTATAATATGAATAAACGGTATTTAAAATACAGCTTATTTATTATTTAAGTAAATTCAGTTTATGCTTCCACATTTAACTCTGTTTATGGACTCACAGTCTCTGAGATATTGAATATAGTTAAATATAGTTAATGTAACTCAACAAAAAAAGTCAGTAATATACACAAACAACAAATTCTATTTTGTTTGTAGATTTAAATTAAAATGAGCTACTCGAACTAAAGTCAGATACATTTTCTCAAACTTCTAAAATAAGAGAAATGAGAAACAAAATGAACACAATTTAATTTAGTCAATAATCTGAACACACTCCATTTCAGACATTAATCTGAACACACTGCATTTCAGTCATTAATCTGAACACACTCCATTTCAGTCAATAATCTGAACACACTCCATTTCAGTCAATAATCTGAACACACTCCATTTCAGTCATTAAACTGAACACACTCCATTTCAGTCAATAATCTGAACACACTCCATTTCAGTCAATAATCTGAACACACTCCATTTCAGTCAATAATCTGAACACACTCCATTTCAGTCAATAATCTGAACACACTCCATTTCAGTCATTAAACTGAACACACTCCATTTCAGTCAATAATCTGAACACACTCCATTTCAGTCAATAATCTGAACACACTCCATTTCAGTCATTAAACTGAACACACTCCATTTCAGTCAATAATCTGAACACACTCCATTTCAGTCAATAATCTGAACACACTGCATTTTAGTCATTAATCTGAACACACTCCATTTCAGTCATTAATCTGAACACACTCCATTTCAGTCATTAATCTGAACACACTCCATTTCCGTCATTAATCTGAACACACTCCATTTCCGTCATTAATCTGAACACACTCCATTTCAGTCATTAATCTGAACACACTCTATTTCGGTCATTAATCTGAACACACTCTATTCCGGTCATTAATAAACAGGTTACTTACGGCCCACAGACAGTTTGGTTCCTCCACCGAAAGTGTACCACAGTGATACAAACAGGTTTAGTGGCCGTACAAAAACCCTGCTGCTCTAAACTCACTGCTCTCTCCATCCATTTAAACCTCTTATTACAAAACAGCTACAAAACACCAACTTCTGTTCACATCAGCTGATTAATACACTAACTCTCTGACTGTTTTTATTAAGTTTTAGTGTTTTTTCTCTTTTTAAACATCAAGATTGTCAGTCTAAACTGAGGATGCAGCTAGTGAGTAATTCACACAAATAAATTACACAAACTAAAAGCTGAAAATTCACAAAATGTAGATCAGCAATTGCACAGGTTTTACCCATAATGCATCACTGAGTGAAAATGCTGATGTACTAATGATAAATTTGCAATATACGACTGAATGTGTGGAGCTAAAGTGAGAATAATTCTCCACTCCTTCTGTAGACTGATAGAAAGTTATGATATGATGTTTAAGTCCTACAATAATCTAAACATTAATTTACAGTCCAAAATATTAGTGTGTATTTACTCACTGCCAACACTGATGCTGCTTCTTCCACCATAAATCCACTACAGTGAGAAACTCATTAACATTCAGTACAAACACCATCCAGTGAAAGTTTAAGCTTCTCTCTCTAATTCACTTATTTATGCATCTTAGACCTAAAAGTGTTTTCCAGAAAATCTCCATCTGACCCCAGAAGCTAAATTCACACAGTAACTCTGTAGTAGTGTGAGATTTACAGTAAGATTGGGGGAATGTGGTAAAGGCATCTCCATACTTAGAGGACACTTTGCATTGGCAGCACATGCTTCAGTGCTCTGGGAGTGTTTATAGCGCTGTGACTTTAACACTTCATGACTGAGAGCTGCTGCTACAGCAACTTCACCCACAGCTACAATGACTTTGATCCCCGTCTTCATCTGGACACTGATCCTCTGGACTCAAGGTCAGACACTGCTTCATATTTTATCTCTACAATGATCTGTTCATACAAATACACTCAATGTCATAATATTTCATCTGCTTATATTATAAGGTGTATTATTATAATTTTTTTTTCAGAATGCAGAGGTCAAGCCACAGTAACTCAGACTCCTGCAGTGAAATCTGCTCTTCCAGGAGAAACAGTCACCATCAACTGTAGAACCAGTCAGACAGTGTATTATCACTCGGCCGGTTCATACAGCAATTATTTACACTGGTATCAGCAGAAACCTGGAGAAGCTCCTAAACTCCTGATTAAACTCGCAAATCAGCTACAGTCGGGTTTTCCAGCTCGTTTCAGTGGCAGTGGATCTGGATCTGATTTCACTCTGACCATCAGTGGAGTCCAGACTGAAGATGCAGGAGATTATTACTGTCAGAGTTACCATTATATCAGTAGCACCCAAGTGTTCACACAGTGTTATAGAGTCGTACAAAAACCTCCCCCAGTTAGATTGTAGAGAGACTGCACTGCTGCAGCTGGGAGCGACTGCAGGTGCTGAGTTGGAGGATGTGATACGACACAATGACACTCTGTGGAGGAGAGGAACCACACCACACTAACTCACAACCCACATTAGAAATCTCTCAATAATCATGAAATGAATACTGAGTATTTAGTATGTTATATTTCAGTTAAATACCTTCAAGATTTAGGATTAGATCTGAATACCTTTATCAGTATTTACAAGCAATAGATTATATTAATATACATATGAATTTATGTTCTACCTCATTTGCTTGTATTATTTCTCTTTCTTGCCGATAGAAAACCAGTAATGCCCCAAGCACCGCCATGGAATAATGGTGATGAACTCATCCAAATCTGGCTACCAGAACACAGACACAGCTCAGTCATGGTGAGGCATTATCTCGAGCAGGAACCACGGCTTAGAGTTGGTCTCCTTTGAGCCCAAAATTGAAATGGTGCACAAGCAATACATATGGTTAATTGTCTCCTAGGCATTGTTCTAAAAAATACTTCAATGAAGAATGTACTTTTGAGGTTTTCTAGATGGTTGTGGTTCTAGTTATCATAACTGAAACTGTTTGGTGGATTTCTTTTTTAGTCTCTATCACTTATCCTGCCGCCATTACTATCTCTGATATCAGTCACTGTTATTAATCTATTCTCAGCCTTAGTTTCTGTCTCTATAACATGACCTTCTTGAATTGCCTTCTGACACAAAATACTTTAACCATTTTGGCCCTCGTCCTCATCCATCCTTCCTCATCTCTAGGTATCAGCGTTACCCTGCTGTATTTTTCAGATGTATCCTGCACTCTTGCTCACCCTGCCCTGCATATCACCCTCTATTTGTACTGTATCTCTCCCCCACTTCCTGGACACTCCACTCTTTCTCTTCTTCCTCCATAAATTCCAACACCCTAGGTTTCTGCACAGATCTCAGCATGTCTAGCAGACATCTCATCATGATTGACAGCTCATCAGCTGAAACTGAGTCTCAGAAGCACTGAGCTGCTGTATTTCCCAGGAGATCCTTCCCCATGTCAAGATTTTTTGATCTGACAACACAGGAAACCTTGAGCTAGTTCTGAACAACCGTTTAAAACTCTCTCCTCATATTCCTAACCTGATTCGGTCATGCAGGTTAGATGTTAGATGTTTTGGATAGAAAGTCCAATGACTTCCACTTTTGTCAAGAATATTTCAACCCAATTTATTGAGCTAACAATTGCTCTCTATACATGATCCAACTTTCAACACACTGATAACCACAACGTCGTTGTTTTTTCTCTCTCTTCATGCCGTTCTCCCTCGTTCTCTCCTCCACATGACCAGCTTCTTCCAGTCCTGATGAAGACCTTGACCTGGATGAAACTATGCATTCAACATCACAATTAGTAATTTGTTGTTCCTCCTCTGGCTTTTATGATGGTCTGAATTCTTTGAGGCAGGGCCTTCACTAACGAAAAAATATTTTTTCCATCGAGCTGGTTTCAACTTTCTCGAAAGCAGTTGAAAGATGGATTGATATCCAGACTGTTTGCTGTCCATGTCATTTAGTTGAACTGAATGGGCTGAAATTCCCACAGCCATGCTCTAAAATCTATGGAAGGCCTTCCCAGAAGAGTGGAGGTTATTATAACAGCAAAGGTGGGGAACAATTGTGAGAATGTTACATATACATTACAGCGCAGTGAAATTCTTTTCTTTACATATCCCAAGAAGTTGCTGCCATACTCGCCTTCTGTGTCTCCCTCGCACTAGTGCTGGCCCGGGCTCCACTCGTGGATCCCTGGGTGAACTCGAGACAACAGGGAAGGAACTGGCTGAATGCTGCCATATGTCGAGCTCACTCAGCGGGTCTGCTTGGTAAGCCTGCAACACTGTCATTGTCTGCGGTGACCCACAAGCAAGACTACTACTGCATAGGCCTTGCCCACGAATGCCACGGTTGCCTTACAAGGTGGCTTGGATGGCAAAGCCAGCCCCACTAATTACCTGCCGTCAACAGAGAGAGGTATCTCGCAAGCGCCTCCTCCACCTTCAGCATAGCTAAATAGCCATGCCGTTCATTCCCCACAATGGCAGAATAATCCAACATCGTGGGGTTATAAATACAGCTTATGTGTGGTTTTCCCCCAGAAGCCTGATATTTTGTAATGCACTTCTGGAAGTAAGGGGAGTTTCTGCAGTGTGAGGGATTTACTTTCACTGGGGAAAAAAAAGGCTCATCCAGCCTTAGTAATTACTTCAAGCAGCTCTTTATATGCTGCTCTCAGTTTTTGGCACATCCTTCTGGCTCCTCGGTGTCAGAGAGAAATTATTACTATTATTTTTGTGTGTGTGTTTTTTTCCCTTTTGACTTTCCATAGCGGAAGGAGGAGTTGCAACACGAGCTCCAAAATCCAGCGGAGAGCTGGACCCGGAAGACAGAGCAAGAGATAGAGCAGCACTCGTCTCCGGCTCCTCTTCTGGATCCATAAGAGATCCCCCGAACCTTAGACGGCTAGCTGCCTCGGCAGCGGCCCACCCAGATCCGCGAGGCTTTGAAACCCAACTCGCTTCGGCTTCCGAGAAGAGTGCGAGTCGCGAGCCCAGCTGCTTAATGTAGGCGCTACCATGCGCAGCCTCTCGAGGCTGCCATCGCATGCTCCAACCCTAGACACTTCACCCAGAAAATGTGCACTATTCCTCGTGATGAAACAGGAGCAAGCCATAACACACTTCCTGAATTCTCTCACTCATGTTTCTCTCTCGCTCATTCCTTTTTTTCTTCTCTTTTTTTTAAAGGGATAGAAAAGTTCTGAGATTTTGAGAAAACATAGCGAGGAAATGAAGCGTCTTTTTGTTTCTTTACACAAACAACTGACATGCAGTCTATTGCTGAAAATAATAGAGGCTGATGACGCGGTTCACAGGTGCCATATTTATATCACGCGACGTGCTTAATTGCGTCGTCACCTGATCATGGCAGGCCTATAAATAGGCATGATTTTACACAAGCTTCAGATGCCGGTCGCGCGCGAGAGGCGCTCCCATAGTGTTATACTAAACGCAACGTCGAGTTCCCTTTGAAAGGGAACAAGGATTTATTTGGACAGTTATCTCGGATTTGGTTTCATTGAAGCAATGGACAAAGTGAGAACTGAGTGTGTAATCTGTGGTGAGAGACTAGCAAATGAAAGCATGAAGCCCTGCAAACTGAGGAGGCATCAGCGCACCAAACACCCAGAGATCGGTGGACAGGGTGCCAATCGGATGGATGCTTGTCACTGTTTAAATACTCTCTGTCGCAGTGAATTGAGCAGTCATCACAATAGTTCCTTCAGGAGCATTCAGGCTTGTAGTGTCTTGTCTTTTCCTTTCTTTCTTTCTTTTTGTTTTTCAGTATGTACATATGTGAGTTTGATGTTAATTGTGCACATGAGGAAAAAATGCTTTCTTTTTGTCTTTTTTATTTATTATTTATTTTTTTTACCCCGTCACCTAGAATAAAACTTGTTTGTAGCCTACAGTAAAATTTAAAGTTGTTCTTGTGTTTTTCTTTTCTTTTCTTTTTTTTCACATGGTCTCTCTCTCCTTTCTAACAGAGTTTTGAAATTTTACCTCACTAGCACAAGTCAGTATTGATGACACATTACTAATAATTTGGTATTATTGGAATGGAAACCTGTGTAGTAGGGGTAACGATACATCACGATGCAGCAATGTGCATTGCGGAAATGTGCGATTTATTTTGTGTAAATTATCCCTCTATTAGTTATGTATCGAGTGCAGTTGCACTGTTTGGACATCCATAAAATGAAAATGTATGGAGCATGCTGGTCACATGATCTCATGTTTCACCATTGCGAATCATCTGCGGTTGTGAAGTGACCGATAGCGCCTGATCACAACTCCCAACACTCATTATTTGTCAGTCCCTGCAGGATTTTGCGATCATAGAAATGAGCCCAAAATCACGGAAACTCCACAATATTCGGAGGAGGTTGCGACAAAATTTCCACAGATTTTCTGCAGATTTGGGCCAAGACACGTCATGTGACGACATCACAACACACATTCAGTCAAAGCCATCATCGATTCACATGCATCAGACAATATCGCAGCAAAAAGGTCTCATTTAACAACAAACATCACTGTGAAAGGCCGTGCAAAACAATTTTTTTGCAAGTATTTTTCTGCAAAAAAGCACAAACACTCCACAAATAAATTTTTTAAAAACCAGCAGCAAAATCGAGCATTTTTGGCCACAACAATCACGAAAAAAACTGCGAAATCCTGTTCAGACTGATGTGTGTTACACAACCAGGTTATAAGAGTTAAACAGAGCTCTTAAGTAGCCTTCAGACAACACCATCGACTCACCGTGCCCAAAGAAGAGGCTGCACTTTAGCCACCTTTGGAGCTCTGTCTCCGGGGTAAGATAACGCCTCAGGCGCTGCTACGGAGAGAATTTATCAGTTTATTTATTTTTAAGATAACCTGTAGTGCATTTTGCTTACCATATTAAACCTCTGTTCCTAGTCATTTTTGATTCATTTCGTTTCATCCAGACAAAAATGCACATTGTTTTGCCTTCTTTATTATTCAGAATTTAAAAAAAAAGGAATCTTTTAAGTCAGTTTTTTTCTTCATTAAAGTTTTGTTAGAAATCAAATTTAATCGAATCTTGGAGAATGTATCGTTACACCCCTACTTCCTAGTGTTGTTATTTTACAAGCCAGCAGCCAGGGAATTGTGAGAGATTTTTAAATAGTGTTGAGATTTCTAATTGAAATAAAAACAAGAGTGAACACCTTCCACAAAGAGAAGTGGTTATGTTGACAGATTTTGTGCAAACAGGAAACAGTTCATATGAAGTTGTTTTGATAAAGTATAAAGCATATAGTGTTGTACCTCTATTTAAAATGCTTGATTTAACAAGGAAAGCACCGTAAATACAAATTCTGAGAAATTAGGGGTTTTTTTTGTCGTACTGGTTTCAGTTCTGTGTGTATCATGTCCGTTGTGAAAATGATTTCTGCATTCAAATCCCATGCTTCAGTGCTCTGGGAGTGTTTATAGCGCTGTGACTTTAACACTTCATGACTGAGAGCTGCTGCTACAGCAACTTCACCCACAGCTACCATGACTTTGATCCCCGTCTTCATCTGGACGCTGATCCTCTGGACTCAAGGTCAGACACTGCTTCAGATTTTATCTCTACAATGATCTGTTCATACAAATACACTCATTGTTTCTATTATAATATTTCACTAACTTAAAATTTATGTTACATTAAAAAAATTTTTTTTTCAGAATGCAGCGGTCAAGCCACAGTAACTCAGACTCCTGCAGTGAAATCTGCTCTTCCAGGAGAAACAGTCACCATCAACTGTAGAACCAGTCAGACAGTGAGCAAGGGCTCATCTGGTGACTATTTATTCTGGTATCAGCAGAAACCTGGAGAAGCTCCTAAACTCCTGATTAAGTATGCGAATCAGCTACAGTCGGGTTTTCCAGCTCGTTTCAGTGGCAGTGGATCTGGATCTGATTTCACTCTGACCATCAGTGGAGTCCAGACTGAAGATGCAGGAGATTATTACTGTCAGAGTCGGCATGAAATCTCTGGCTACTGGTTCACACAGTGTTATAGAGTCGTACAAAAACCTCCCTCAGTCAGATTGTAGAGAGACTGCACTGCTGCAGCTGGGAGCGACTGCAGGTGCTGAGTTGGAGGATGTGATACGACACAATGACACTCTGTGGAGGAGAGGAACCACACCACACTAACTCACAACTCACATTAGAAATCTCTCAATAATCATCACACCACACGGCACACAGTCCATCACGTCCACTACTGTAAGATAAATAGTTTAGTAGTTTTCTAGATTGTTATTTGTGATAACTGAAACTGTTTGGTGGATAATTTTCATTTCTTTCAGACTCTGTCACTAATCCTGCCCCCATTACAGTCTCTTATTCTGACCTGATATCAGCTAGAGGATTCAGTGATACTGTCTGTTCTGTCTTATTCCTCTGTTTTCTCTCATACACCTCTTGTACTGTCTCATCTTAACATTTCATTCTTTGAATGATGTTCCTGTCTAAAATGAATCTTCATATTGTTATTATCCAACAATCATCCTGCTTAGTCCTGATACCTCCTCACTTACTCTCCTTTTAGACAGTAGCCTCCCTTCAGACAAGCCTCCAGTCCTCCTGCACCTTCTCCCTCTCTTTCACTCCTCTAACATGATCTTCTGCAACTGCCTTCCAACACACAATAGTTTAAACTTTTTCAAACTTGGTCTTCATCCATCCTTCATCAGCTTTAGGTATCAGCGTTACCCCACTCTACTTTTCAGATTTTCACTTTGTATCCTGCACTTTTGTTCTCGCTGCCCTGCCTGTCACCATCTATTCATACCTTTCTCCCACTTCCTGAAACCTCCACTCTTTCTCTTCTTCCTCCATGGATTCCAGCATTCTATGTTTCTGCACAGACCTCAGAATGTTTTGCAGACATCTCATCAAGGAAGTTTAGATCATCAGCAGAAACTAAAATGCAGCAAGACTGAGCTGCTGTATATCCCTGGAGATGCATCCGTATGATTTATGTGAACTCTACGGAGAACGTTTATTCCACACCATCTGACCAGACACGTAAACTCTGGGTAGTTCTAGTAAAGTAACTCACTTTCCTCATATTGCATCACGACTCTTCTGTGCCATTTCTTTCTACCTGTTCCTGTCATTACAGACATTTTATGTCCAGTTTGTTTGACCTGCCCTTTGCTCTGTTGTAATCCTAGTTTACTTTGCAGTTCGTCTATACACTCGTGTATGTGATATTAAGAATCTGAACCTTTAGGAGGAAAAATAATTTGATTACCTTCACTTTTATATTAGTGGTGTTGTAAGAAGAGGTATGAACACTCGCCTGCACCTAATCCTAACCATAAACACCTTTGTTTTTGTTTGTTTTTTTGGAGATTGTATGAGATGAAATTGAAACAATACATGTACCAGCTTCTGATTTTAATTCAAATCATTCACCTTTTAGGTGTACACACTTGTGCACATTTAAGTATGCACACACAGTGACTATGAATAGCTACATCCACATTCAGTTCAGTAAGAGGTAGCACAATTCATTCTATGAATGTTGCACGATCAGGACCTTCAGAATGAGCTGAAAGTCATAAACAACATTCCTGTAACTATCTGCTTACTGGTTCAGTCATGATTAACTCAGAGCAGTCTGTTGTCTCTGGGCTATGATGATGCTGACAGACCCATCACTACATGAGCAAGACTAAATAAAGATTCAATATCAATTAGAGCTCTTTCTTCTCCCGCTGTTATAAAGAGAGGAGAGTGAGAACTTCAGTAAAGGTCATCAGGAGATTTGAGTGACAGATACAAATAAGAAAAAAGAACCGAAAAATGTCCTCTCCCAACAGTACATAAAGAGGCAGATTTACTCAGTGAAACACACACACACACACACACACACACACACACACATTTGCATGAACCTCTCGGTGTCCTAGAATAGATCAGCACTTTCAGCAGATGTTCATGGTTCTTCAGCCAAACTCACTCAAGCACAACACACAGTGCTGCACTCGACCTGCTGTTAAAGTTGCTGTTCATACCTGATATTAACATGATTAACATGATATTTACAAACATTTTTGCAATGAATAGATATTTTCTGGCTAGCGCTGTCAATTAGTTGGTCCTTCGTTGCCGTCCTGGATGCTTCAGGACACATTAGAGTTCACACTACAAATGTGATGTGGCCATATGCATCCCAGACCACCTCCGAATGTGGTTTGAGTGAACGAATCACAATGCGTCTTCAATATACATTCGACCCCGTTCATACCTGTACTTAGCGCTGTCCACTTATAATCCAATCACCCAGGATGCGTGTTAATGCCAGGTGTTAACTGGACAAAAGGCAATTCACTAAAAGGAGACACGCTTTCCACATTGAAGCTTTATTCAGCACAGCTACACCACTGAGGATGTGATACGACACAATGACACTCTGTAGAGGAGAGGAACCACACCACACTAACTCACACCTCACATTAGAAATCTCTCAATAATCATCACACCACACGGCACACAGTCCATCACGTCCACTACTGTCAGATAAATAGTTTCCTCATGTTTTAAACTGTCATGGTGCAAACTGTGAAAAATAGTTCTATGTGCTATTAGTCTGTCTATATTCACTCCCTTTATATAAACACACTCTTCATCTAATATCCTGTAGATAGACGTGATCCCACCAGTCAGACACTCACACACACACACATAGCCGGTTCTAGACATTTGGAGGCCCCCCGCACTCCTCCTATGACAACATGTTTTTTCCCATTACTTTAAAATGTTAACTTAACTTGATTCAACTTTTTTTGCCATGATTTGTTCAGTAATTTATTTACAGTAACACACAAATCCACTATTTGAGATAACAAACAGTTTTGCCAACTCTATACAGTAACATGGAAAAAAAAAATACAAAACACCATTACATTGCCAACAAATAATAACAGATGAACACTTCCTGCACACCACTTCAGTAAATGAACATCAGTGCCTTTATGGTTTTTTCCTAGCTGGGTATGGACAGGATTTCCCCCTCCTATTGACCCAATATAGACTATAGATATAGTCATATTATGTGTTGTAGTGCAATACCTTAAATATGCACTATATACACAAATCAACTGCTAGTGGAAGTGAAAGAGACAAACTACTACACAGAAAGAATAGTTCATTTCTACATAAAATTGTATGCTTATTTTTTATTAAATATAACAATAATATTTATGATTTGAAAACTAAATGAAGTATTATGTTAGAGCAGTAATGTAAACATCAGCACAATTTAGTGCGCCGTCTTCTCTTCTATGAAGTTCTCCGCTGCTCCGGAGTCGATGAGTGCTGAAAGAACAAAAGAACGGCCTGAATGTTCTATCACAACTGGTACAAAAAATACGTGAGATGTACATGACTGTTTAGGACTCACCAGGGCATAACAAGGTGGGTTGTCAGTGCACCTCCCGTTCCCTCGGCGCCTCCTGTGCGGGCATTGGTGGACGGCGTGGGTGTCCTCACCGCAGTAGAAGCACCGGGACTCGTTACGTCTTCTCTCCCTCTCCTCCTCGCGGGTCCGTGCCCTTCCGAGCTGCATGGGTTCGCTCGCTGCGCCCGGCTCAGCTGGCAGTAAACCGTGCGGTATGGGACGGTTGGTACGGCGCAGACGATCCAGCCTTATAGTCAGATCCACGAGGTCATCAAAAGTTAGCTGTTCACCCCGACAGGCCAACTCTTGCAGTAACTCCGGATTGAGGCCACGGCGAAACGCGGTCTTAAGGGCTGGTTCGTTCCAGCCACTTCGGGCAGCGATAGTGCGAAATTCTAGCGCGTACTCTCTTGCGGTACGAGAGCCCTGTTTGAGTTGCATGAGCTCATCACCAGTCTCCCAGCCATCAGGAGAATGGTCAAAGGCGCGCTGGAACCAGGCGAGGAAGTCACCTAATGAGGGTCTGACACCGCCTAATCGCTCGCACTCCACTGTGGCCCACGCCAGGGCTGCACAATTTAGAAGATACACAGACAGTTGAGGAACTTTTTTTTAATACTCTAGTGTGTTTGCTCTTTGATTTTGATTAAAACTTCTTTACTTTTACTTTAGTATTTTGCTCCCGATCCTGACACAATGTCATTGTACGTATGAATTCAGTGTCTGACAGTCTCGACGCGTCCACGGCGCTCACGCTCTTTTGAACTCAGAATAAACCAGCAAATGATCTATCCTGAAATGACTCTGATCGACAGAACAAGGCCCAGTTCATTTTTAGAGTACAGTACAATCACTCCAAAATAGATGATGATAACTCACACACCTGCATCACGAGCTGCACTTTCTTTGCGTGCCTGTTTAGCCTTTCGCTCAGCAGCCCCTGAAGGATGTGTTCGTTTCTGCGCCATCATAAGTCACTGACTTAAAGTCAGTCAGCTGCAGAAAAGTTTTTTGTACTAAAGTACTAAAGCCTGCTGCTGTTACACCAGTACCAAAGAAGGAAAATGCTGCCGTGGATGATTTTAACAATTTTCATCCCATCTCAAATCTTCCGGTTTTTTTATGCAAAACCGCAAAAATGCAAAAAACATACTTGAGCGTGTTGTTGCCTCTCAATTGTGTAATCATTTTGTAGGTACCTTCCAAAATACAGCTAAATAAATAAAGTGCTTAATACATATCTGGGTAAATTCAATGGAAACTACATTTCACATAATCCTTTTTTTGGGGGTGAATTGTAATTTGTTTTCCGTAGAGTAGTCTAAGCCAATATGTTTTCTGTGTAGTTACACTCTTAGCCAATCAGAGATCACCTTTGTTGGGGAGTGGAGAAAAGAGAGGAAGGAGTGGGGAAGAGATGTGAAGAGCACATGGAGGGAATGACACGCAGGAGCAGAGCAGGAAAAGAAACTGAGTTTAACGCCGAGGTGACGATTTGCAGATTTGTATTTGTAGACTAAAGTACTGTTACAGTAGTGGCACAAATATTATTTTGCAGCTAAGAGTCTTGTGCCACTCGCAGTTTGGTGACTTTGTGACCTGTAGTTTTAAGTGAAGTGCAGCTAGGTTATCAGCGTTTGTTGTTCTCTCTAGCTTTGAGCAAGTGCTAAGTATAAACTGTAACCCGTGGACATTTAAGCTAGTGCCTTTGTGAGAGACGGGCAGCTGTAAACGCCAGCCACATTTTTCACCGTGTTACTGGAGAAACGAGGACTGTGGAGGACTGTATTAGCTAGCAACTGTAACTACGGCCATGTAAGGAGGGACTCCACCGTCAGACCTGCGTTGCTGAACAGACTATTATCTGTTGAACCTTGCTTACAACTGCTGCATTCACCTAGCTCGTTACCTCTAACTCCGCAAATTTTCCTCTTCGAGATGCATGAGTAATGGAGAGTTTTGAGTAGCAGTTCATTATAGGAGCCAAGGAGTTTTTTTTTGCATTTGCACCATCTCATGGGCCGCAAAAAAAACCCCCAACAAACCCAAGCGCTTGGTAAAGTTTTGAACATTTACAAAAGTTTGAAAAGTTTAAATCCAAAACTATACTGTTAATTGTGTCAAAATTAGAAATTACATTCAACTGTAACCTGTTTAATGTTTGTTTAGCCAAAACCAGCTGAGGCATTGGTTAACTCTGGTATGTTCTTGTGAGAGGAAGCAATGTGTATTTGCATTTTTGAGACTAAGTCATGAGGTGATATCTTAAGAAAACATAAAAAGAGAAAAGATTGAATACAGCACAGAAGAAAAAAAAAACAGAATATAGGAAAATAAATGTATTTTTGTTATACATATTACTTGGCTGCTTTGAACTTTTCACTTTAATAAGGTTTGTAGATATTTGACATTCTTGACATTTGTTTCTGGGGAATACCCATACAGCTCATAGTGTGTGAGTGAAGTAGTTCCTCAGTGGAGGCACAGTGCTGTTATTTCTTGATTATTCCTTTGTAGTTACTTATGCCTGTGATATTACCATCTACTGGTAAAGAGAATTTAAGCCAATTCACGATCAACTGCTAAGGACTCAGGATCCTGTTAAGTAAAACCTATTAAAGTAGTAATCTCATCTAATATTACACTTCCAGTGCCAAGAAGGAGTTACAATCTTACAATTAATAAGCTCTTACAACCCCTTCAGTCAGGTTTTCGTAAATTTCACAGCACTGAAACGGCGTTGGTCAAAGTTACCAATGACTGGTTGTTGGCCTCTGATTCTGGAGGTACTTCTGTTCTTATTGTTCTTGATCGTAGAGCCGCCTTCGATACTGTGGATCATGGTCTTTTACTTACCTACCTTGAAAGTGTTTTTGGTGTGTCTGGGACAGTTTTAAAATGGTTTAAATCCTATTTTACTGACCATTCTCAGTTTATTTCTGTGGGTGGTTACAGGTATGACATTAGCTCTGTGCTCATTGGTGTTCCTCAGGGATCAGTTTTAGGCCCTTTACTTTTCAATATTTCTCTATCACCACTTGGGCATCTGCTGCGATCGCTCGGCCTCCATTATCACTTTTATGCTGATGATACCCAAATCTACATTCACTCAAAATCTGGTGAAAACATTGATGTTTGTTTTCTTTCTGATTGTATATCTGGGATAAAAACGTGGATAAATAATAATTTTCTGTGCCTGAATAGCGGGAAAACCGAAGTTATGCTTGTAGGTTCCCGTCATCAAATTCTCAAAGCTGGTCCACTGTCTCTGTTTGTTGATGGCTCTGTTCTAGAGACCCAAAGTAAAATGAGGAACCTTGGAGTAATTTTTGATACAAGCGTTACATTTGATTCTTTTGTTCAGAGCAAAAAAGCAGTTAAAGCATCCTTTTTTCACCTCAGAAATATAGCTCGACTGCGGCCTATGCTAAACTTCTCTGTGGCTGAAAAGCTGATTAACTCATTTGTTGTCACTCGGCTAGATTACTATAACGCCGTGATATAGAGGGAGTGTCTAAATCCACAATCAATAAACTGCAATACGTACAAAAGTCTGCTGCCAGGATCTGGGACCAGGAAATGCGATCATTTTACTCCTGTTCCAGAGTCCTTGCACTGGCTCCTGGACAGGTTCCGTGTCGATTTTAAAATTATGATGTTGACATACAAGGCATTACATGGCTTGGCTCCTCATTACATATCTACTTTAAAATTCCTTACACACTGACTGCGCTCCTCACAGTGTAATCTGTTAACTGTTCCACTAATGAGCTTAAAATCTGTGGGTGACAGGGCTTTTTCTGTTTATGCTGCTTCCCTTTGGAACGCTCTTCCACTGGAACTTAGTGAAGCTCAGACCTTTGGCATTTTTAAACCTCGACTTACGACACACTTTTTAAAACTTGCATTTGACTGTTGATGCCTACTTTTATTATTATTATTATTATTATTATTATTATTATTAACTTTTGTAATGTTTTTTTTACCGTGTACAGCTTATTTTGTGTACCGCTTCCAATCCCGAGGCTCTAGGCAATTGCCTACGCTGCCTATAGGTAGTGCCGGCCATGCACACACCTACCTATTCAATTGACACAATTCTTTTACACCGGTCTGTGTTTGTGTGTGTGATCTGTTGGTTTCCAGAACGTTTGGGGCCAAAACAAAACCTTCCTCATCAAACGCTCGTGTGCAGAATCTATTATTAATTAAATTCAACCATCTTGCTTGTGTAGTCAGAAACATCAAGTGAACTCACTAAGATCAGCTGTGACTCTCTCAGGCAGGGTTTATCACCTTGTTATTTGTTTTAATCGTTTGAACATATAGCATGGGGTGCACGGTGGTTCAGTGGTTAACATGTTTGGATCACGCCACCAGGGTTGGGGGTTTGATTCCCACCGCTGCCCTGTGTGTGGAGTTTCCTCCGAGTACTCCGGTTTCCTCCCCCAGTCCAAAGACATGCATGGTAGGTTGATTGGCATGTCCAAAGTGTCTGTAGTGTATGAATGGGTGTGTGAATGTGTTCTGCAATGGATTGGTAAGCTGTCCTGGGTGTACCCCGCCTTGTGCTCCCTGGGATAGTCTCCAGGTTCCCTCTGACCCTGTGTGATAAGTGGTATAGATAATGGATCGACGGATGGATTAGCTACACTAGCATTTTTCTCAGTAGAGGGAGATTTCAGACTGGAGGATGAAATCTGAGTAAGGATCAGCTGTGAGACTCAGGGAATGTTACCTGCTCCCTGGTTTTGTTTTCCCTGGATCACATGAACCTATTTCAACAACAAAGATATTAGTGTTCCTCCTCACTTCTGTGTAATTTCTTGCTGTTTGAGGTACCATGTGCTTGATCAGTGTTCATGGTGTACTGATAGTGGCTGATTCACAGGTTCCTAACCCTGGTCTACCCATTGTCCACCCCAGTAACCCCAGTCCTGCACATTTCA
The DNA here is from genome assembly GCF_023375685.1 of Ictalurus furcatus. Lineage (NCBI taxonomy): Eukaryota > Metazoa > Chordata > Actinopteri > Siluriformes > Ictaluridae > Ictalurus > Ictalurus furcatus. The sequence goes on from NC_071268.1 coordinate 25,138,533, forward strand.
GCGCTTCACTGTGTTACTGCAGACAAAAGACTCAAATGTGCAGGACAGGGAACACTCTAGGACCAGGGATTGGAAGCTGTGGGCTAACTAATACATTCTAGGTACATACTGATGTTTAAAGTGTAACGTGTCTCTTGGTATGGGGAAATTCACTATATAAGGAATACTTATGATTTTTTGTAACTGAATATTTATTTCACTTCAGTGTGAGTAACATACAGGGGAACAATCGTGATTAATACAGTAGGTGTAACAGCATTTCCAACACCATCACACCAGTCCCCAACTAGCAGTTGGGTGAAAGTAACATGAAATTTCCCACAAGCTCTTTTAAACAAAAATGCTTTACAACTTTAATCTCACTCAACCACATCCTCAGTGTAGATGCTTTCTCTCGATTAGTTCAGGCTGAAGACAATTCAGAATACAGGACACTTAGAAAATTATACAGCCAAAGGTTATATATATATATATATATATATATATATATATATATATATATATATATATATATATATATATATATATATATGTGTGTGTGTGTGTGTGTGTGTGTGTGTGTGTATATATATATATATATATATATATATATATATATGTATGTATATGGTGTAAAACCAAGTGTTGTTATTATTATTATTATTATTATTATTATTATTATTATTATTATTATTATTATTATGTATTTTTTCATATACTGAGAGATGCATTGGTGATTTGTGTACGATGTGCATAATCAATAATGTGCAGCAAAAGTGTTTACTGATTCAAAAGGCTTTTATTAATAATTCAAAGCAGGACATTGCAGTGATACACACACTTAACACATATTTAGGTGATGAGAAGAAGATCTGAGTTAAAGTGAGGAGTGTGTGAGCTCACATGTCAATAACTCAGATGAAATGATGAAAGTGGGACATTTGAGCAGTAAAGGCCACATGGAACACACAGTGAAGCAGTAGAAGGTGAGCTGAGTAACGTGTGTGTGAGCTCACAGCTCTCAGCACTGCTCTGTGTTCACTGTGCTCACCACAGGTGGTTGGTTGTCCTTGGAGGCCTCACAGGTCACCACCTTGTTCCTCCACTGCTCGGGATGGAGGCTCAGTGTGCTACTCCAGCTGTAGAGGCCGTCCGCCTGCAGAACTGCGGTGCTGCGGCTCTCCCCCGAGCTCCAGCTGCTCCCATCAACCTTCCAGCTCAGCCTCCAGTCCGAGGGGAAGCCCTTGTAGGCCACACACATGAGTGTGACCTTCTCCTGCTGCAGCTGCACATTGGAGGGGGGCAACACTGTCACACTGGGCTGGGTGAGGCCTACACACACACACACACACACACACACACATACACACACACACACACACATACACACACACACACACAGTTGAGAAAGCAATGTCAGTCACAGGCTTCGTTTCATCTCGCTGTGTGTGTTTCACTTCCCTTTATATCTTACAGAGCAGAACTGAGTTCAGTGGAGCATCACAAAAGTTTCACATTCAATTCAAATACTTTTACATCTTAAATCTATAATGATTTATTTTACTGTGATCACTGGAAGTTCAAATCTAACTGTACAGAATATTCAATAATCGGAAATATTACAATTATTTTATAATATGAATAAACGGTATTTAAAATACAGCTTATTTATTATTTAAGTAAATTCAGTTTATGCTTCCACATTTAACTCTGTTTATGGACTCACAGTCTCTGAGATATTGAATATAGTTAAATATAGTTAATGTAACTCAACAAAAAAAGTCAGTAATATACACAAACAACAAATTCTATTTTGTTTGTAGATTTAAATTAAAATGAGCTACTCGAACTAAAGTCAGATACATTTTCTCAAACTTCTAAAATAAGAGAAATGAGAAACAAAATGAACACAATTTAATTTAGTCAATAATCTGAACACACTCCATTTCAGACATTAATCTGAACACACTGCATTTCAGTCATTAATCTGAACACACTCCATTTCAGTCAATAATCTGAACACACTCCATTTCAGTCAATAATCTGAACACACTCCATTTCAGTCATTAAACTGAACACACTCCATTTCAGTCAATAATCTGAACACACTCCATTTCAGTCAATAATCTGAACACACTCCATTTCAGTCAATAATCTGAACACACTCCATTTCAGTCAATAATCTGAACACACTCCATTTCAGTCATTAAACTGAACACACTCCATTTCAGTCAATAATCTGAACACACTCCATTTCAGTCAATAATCTGAACACACTCCATTTCAGTCATTAAACTGAACACACTCCATTTCAGTCAATAATCTGAACACACTCCATTTCAGTCAATAATCTGAACACACTGCATTTTAGTCATTAATCTGAACACACTCCATTTCAGTCATTAATCTGAACACACTCCATTTCAGTCATTAATCTGAACACACTCCATTTCCGTCATTAATCTGAACACACTCCATTTCCGTCATTAATCTGAACACACTCCATTTCAGTCATTAATCTGAACACACTCTATTTCGGTCATTAATCTGAACACACTCTATTCCGGTCATTAATAAACAGGTTACTTACGGCCCACAGACAGTTTGGTTCCTCCACCGAAAGTGTACCACAGTGATACAAACAGGTTTAGTGGCCGTACAAAAACCCTGCTGCTCTAAACTCACTGCTCTCTCCATCCATTTAAACCTCTTATTACAAAACAGCTACAAAACACCAACTTCTGTTCACATCAGCTGATTAATACACTAACTCTCTGACTGTTTTTATTAAGTTTTAGTGTTTTTTCTCTTTTTAAACATCAAGATTGTCAGTCTAAACTGAGGATGCAGCTAGTGAGTAATTCACACAAATAAATTACACAAACTAAAAGCTGAAAATTCACAAAATGTAGATCAGCAATTGCACAGGTTTTACCCATAATGCATCACTGAGTGAAAATGCTGATGTACTAATGATAAATTTGCAATATACGACTGAATGTGTGGAGCTAAAGTGAGAATAATTCTCCACTCCTTCTGTAGACTGATAGAAAGTTATGATATGATGTTTAAGTCCTACAATAATCTAAACATTAATTTACAGTCCAAAATATTAGTGTGTATTTACTCACTGCCAACACTGATGCTGCTTCTTCCACCATAAATCCACTACAGTGAGAAACTCATTAACATTCAGTACAAACACCATCCAGTGAAAGTTTAAGCTTCTCTCTCTAATTCACTTATTTATGCATCTTAGACCTAAAAGTGTTTTCCAGAAAATCTCCATCTGACCCCAGAAGCTAAATTCACACAGTAACTCTGTAGTAGTGTGAGATTTACAGTAAGATTGGGGGAATGTGGTAAAGGCATCTCCATACTTAGAGGACACTTTGCATTGGCAGCACATGCTTCAGTGCTCTGGGAGTGTTTATAGCGCTGTGACTTTAACACTTCATGACTGAGAGCTGCTGCTACAGCAACTTCACCCACAGCTACAATGACTTTGATCCCCGTCTTCATCTGGACACTGATCCTCTGGACTCAAGGTCAGACACTGCTTCATATTTTATCTCTACAATGATCTGTTCATACAAATACACTCATTGTTTCTATTATAATATTTCACTAACTTAAAATTTATGTTACATTAAAAAAAATTTTTTTTCAGAATGCAGAGGTCAAGTCACAGTAACTCAGACTCCTGCAGTGAAATCTGCTCTTCCAGGAGAAACAGTCACCATCAACTGTAGAACCAGTCCGGCAGTGTATCATCACAGTTCATACGGCCATTATTTATACTGGTATCAGCAGAAACCTGGAGAAGCTCCTAAACTCCTGATTAAGTTTGCGAATCAGCTACAGTCGGGTATTCCAGCTCGTTTCACTGGCAGTGGATCTGGATCTGATTTCACTCTGACCATCAGTGGAGTCCAGACTGAAGATGCAGGAGATTATTACTGTCAGAGTTTCCATTATATCAGTAGCACCTACCAGTTCACACAGTGTTATAGAGTCGTACAAAAACCTCCCTCAGTCAGATTGTAGAGAGACTGCACTGCTGCAGCTGGGAGCGACTGCAGGTGCTGAGTTGGAGGATGTGATACGACACAATGACACTCTGTGGAGGAGAGGAACCACACCACACTAACTCACAACTCACATTGGAAATCTCTCAATAATCATGATGTAAATACTGAGTATTTAGTATGTTATATTTCAGTTAAATACCTTCAGTTAAATAGATTCAAGATTTAGGATTAGATCTGAAGGCCTGTATCAGTCTTCACAAGCAATAGATTATATTAATATACATATGAATTTACCTTCTACCTCATTTGCTTGTATTATTTCTCTTTCTGGCCGCTTGCCGATAGAAAACCAGTAATGCCCCAAGTACCACCATGGAATAATGGTGATGAACTCATCCAAATCTGGCTACCAGAACACAGACACAGCTCAGTCATGGTGAGGCAGTATCTCGTGCAGGAACCACGGCTTAGAGTTGGTGTCCTTTGAGCCCAAAATTGAAATGGTGCACAAGCAATACATATGGTTAATTGTCTCCTAGGCATTGTTCTAAAAAATACTTAAATGAAGAATGTACTTTTCAGGTTTTCTAGATGGTTGTGGTTCTAGTTATCATAACTGAAACTGTTTGGTGGATTTCTTTTTTAGTCTCTATCACTTATCCTGCCACCATTACTATCTCTGATATAAGTCACTGTTATTAATCTATTCTCAGCCTTAGTTTCTGTCTCTATGACATGACCTTCTTCAATTGCCTTCTGACACAAAATACTTTAACCATTTTGGCCCTCGTCCTCATCCATCCTTCCTCATCTCTAGGTATCAGCGTTACCCTGCTGTATTTTTCAGATTTTCACTTTGCATCCTGCACTCTTGCTCTCCCTGCCCTGCATATCACCCTCTATTTGTACTGTACCTCTCCCCCACTTCCTGAACCCTCCACTCTTTCTCTTCTTCCTCCATAAATTCCAACACCCTAGGTTTCTGCACAGATCTCAGCATGTCTAGCAGACATCTCGTCATGAATGACAGCTCATCAGCTGAAACGTCGGGATTACGCATGTAACCCTGTTCCCTGAGAAGGGAATGAGATGTTGCATTTAGCATAACAGTATGGGAATGCCCTTGCATGCATGACTGGTATCTGAAGCTTGGGTAAAATCATGCCTCTACTTATAAGCCTGCCATGATCAGGTGACATGGCAAATAAGCGCGTTGCATGATATATATATAGCACCTGTGAACCACTCTGCCAGCCTCTATTATCTGAAGGGAAGACGCAATTCACAGGCCTGCCCTGGTATGACAAAGCTATGCAATGTCTCGTTCCCTTCTCAGGGAACAGGGTTACATGCGTAACCCCGATGTTGCCTTTCAAAGGGAACTTCGACGTTGCATTTAGCATACCAGTATGGGAACGGAAATACCCACTCTGTCATACATAGGGTACGGCCTGTTCAATAGGACCCAAGCCCGAGGGTCACTGCAAGACACTCGAGCCCGGGGTGAAATGAATATCCAGGCTGTAATAACAAATGAAAGTGTGTGGTGTAGACCATCCCGCAGCAGCACACACATCCTGTAAGGATACCCCTTTGGAGAAAGCCTTCGAGGAGGCGACCGCCCTAGTGGAATGAGCTCTTATGCCCAGAGGTGTGGCGAGACCGTGCACCTCGTAAGCCATAGAGATTGCTTCCACTATCCAATTAGAGATGCGCTGCTTTGACACAGCATCACCTTTACTATCGCCGCCAAAGCAGACCAGCAGCTGCTCCGACTTACGCCACTGGCCGGAGCGGTGGACGTAAGTACAGAGAGCCCTTACTGGACACAGCAGGTGCATCCTCTCTTGTTCCGGTGTGAGGAACAGAGGAGGGCAGAAGGCCTGCAACACCACAGGGTGGGCAGCTGATGTAGGCACTAGGCTATCCTAGGCCGGAATATAATCCGGTCTAGGATACAGGAAGGCCTTGGCTAGTCCAGGGGCAAAGTCAATGCAGGAACGGGCAACAGAGAAGAGCTTGTAGATCTCCCACTCGCTTGAGAGATGTCAGGGCCAGTAGAAGAGCTACCTTTAGAGTCAGAAGCTTCTCAGAGGCTGACTCTAAGGGCTCAAATGAGGCCCCTGACAGACCTTCCAAGACCACAGAAAGGTCCCAGGAAGCTATTCGCAGCCTGCAGATGGGCCTCAGCCATCTGACACCACGCATGAACCTCGAAGTTAGAGGTTGTTGCCCCACAGAGGCTCCTTCAACAGGGGCGTGGTTGGCCGAAATGGCGGCCACGTAAACCCTGATTGTAGAAGTAGCCAACCCTGCTGAGAAACGTTCTTGTAAGAACTCCAGGACTGTAGCTGTTGCGCAGTTCACTGGGTCTAGCTGACGTTCCTCACACCACAAGACAAAAAGCCGCCACTTGAACGCATACAATTTCCTTGTGGATGGTGCTCTAGCGTTTAACATGGTCTCTACAACCTCAGTTGTGAGACCAGAATGTATGAGCTGGTGCCCCTCAGGGGCCATGCCCACACTTTCCATTTCTGGCCGAGGGTGATAAATCAGCCCTCCGGCTTGAGACAGTAGATCCCTGCGGATGGGAATCTCCCAAGGAGTGCCGTCAAGCAGGGAAATTATCTCCGAGAACCATATTTGAGCTGGCCAATAAGGTGCTACTAGCAGCAGACGTAGACGGTCTTGGTGAACTCTCGCTAGAACTTGTGGGATCAGAGAGATAGGGGGGAAAGCATATAGGTGTGACCTTGGCCACATGTGCACCATGGCGTCCAACCCCAATGGTGCAGGAGGAGTGAGGGCGAACCACACCGGGCAGTGTGTTGTCTCCTCGGAGGTGAACACATCCACTTCCGCTTGTCCGAACCTCCGCCATATGGACTCCACCACTTGTGGATGGAGCCTCCAACCCCCGGGCCTCAGCCCCTGCCTCGACAGGATGTCTGCCCCTACATTCCGGCTACCCGGAATGTACATTGCACTCACTGACAAGAATTTTCCCTCTGCCCAAGGAAGGATTAGTTGCACCTGCCTGAACAGGGGGAGTGAACGTAACCCTCCCTGGTGGTTGATATATGAGACCACCGCTGTGTTGTCCGACACAACTAGCACATGGTGGCCTCTCAACTGAGGAAGAAAGAATTTCAGTGCTAGGAATACGGCCCGCATCTCTAGGCGATTTATATGCCACTCCAGATGAGGGCCGCTCCAAAGACCGTGAGCTGGACAGCCATTTAAGAATGCACCCCAGCCCGTGAGGGACCCGTCTGTAATTACCATCTTGCGGTAAGGAGACGCCCCTAGAGTGTGACCCAAGGCTAGAAACTGCGGGCGCCTCCAAATACTCAAGCAAGTAGGCATCACCGCGTGACACTGATTGCTCTCAGAGGTTTCATCCTCGGATGAAACCCCCGGCTTTTCAGCCACCACTGAAACGGTCTCATGTGCAATAGGCCCAATGGTATGACGTTGGCTGCTGCTGCCGTAAGGCCCAACAGCCTCTCGTAAAGACTGGAGGAGATGCCCAGACCTAGCTTTATCTTGCTCAAAGTTGATAGGATCGATTGTACGCGTGTTGGGGATAGAAACGCCCTCATCGTAGTAGAATCCCATATAACCCCTAGAAAAGTTGTTTTCTGCACTGGAGAAAGCATACTTTTCTTGAGGTTCAACCTGAGCCCCAAGCTCCTTATGTGGGCGAGAACAACATCTCAATTTTGAACTGCCTGTTCCCTGGATCGTGCTAGAATTAACCAGTCCTCCAGGTAGTTTAGTACGCGGATGCCCTGGAGTCGCAAGGGAGCCAGAGCAGCATCCATGCACTTTGTGAAGGTGCGAGGGTATAAAGCTAGCCCGAAGGGAAGAACCCGAAATTGGTATGTGTTTTCTCCAAACGCAAACCTCAGGAACTTCCTGTGACTGGGCGATATTCCTATCTGGAAATATGCATCTTTCAGATCTATCGTCACAAACCAGTCCTCGGACTGAATCTGTGGCACGATAAGTTTGAGCGTCAGCATCTTGAACCTGTATGTCCAAAGAGTACGGTTCAGATGACGCAGATATAAAATTGGCCGTATACTCCCATCTTTTTTGCGGACCAGGAAATAACGGCTGTAAAAACCTCCCTCCCTTACTGAACGGGGTACATGTTCTATGGCCCCTTTGTCCAAAAGGAAACTTACTTCCTGCGCTAACACAGGGCTCTGCTCTGTGCTGACAACTGTGGTGAGCACACCTCTGAACCGGGGGGGTCGAGCCCTGAACTGGACCTGGTAACCCTTTTTTGTGGTAGACAGAACCCATGGGGACACTTTTGGCAGTAGTTTTCACGCTACCAAATGGTCTTTCAGTGATGTTAGCTTTTCCACATTTCATTGGAGGGAAAGCATCAGATTTCCTAAGGGGTAACTGCCCTAGCAACCTAGGGCAGTTACCCCAAATCAGGACCGTTCCTTCCTTGCCTGCTTTGCCATTATGATCATTCTTAGATCAGGCCTCTTAGCAGGCTGTGGCTGTGACCGCCCGGTCCCCCTGGCTTTCTGCGGGGGGAGGCGGGCCACCACACTCGTCTTCTGTGTCTCCCTCGCACCAGCGCTGGCCCGGGCTCCACTCATGGAGGCCCGTGTGAACTCGACACGACGGGGAAGGATTATCTTTGTCCCCCATCCCTGAGAGTTTGAGCCATAGGTGCCTCTCCACCACAACCAGGCTACCCGTTGAACGGTCGATATGACGGGCCGTTTGTTTGGTCTCACGTAGAGATAAATCTGTGGCGCGGCGCAGCTCTGCCACTGCCTCGGGCCACTGCCCTCCCTAAATTACCTGCCGTTGATGGAGAGACGTGGCTCGCAAGCGCCTCCTCCACCTTTGGCATCGCTAAATAGCCATCCTGCTCACTCCCCATGACGGCTGAGTAATCAGACGTTGCAGGGTTATAAACACAGCTAGTGTATGGTGTTCTCCAGAAGCGTGATATCTCATCATGCACTTCCGGAAAAAAGGGGAGTTTTCTGAGGTGTGAGGGAGCTTTATATTTATTTTCACTGGAGAGGAAGCACTCATCCAGCCTGCTAAGAGCCACTTCCTCTTCCCCGGGCCAGTCTATATTCAACTTTTCAATCACCCTAGTGATCACCTCAAGCAGCTCTTTACATGCTTGAGAGCTGCTGTCGGTTTTTGGTGCAATGGCACCCTCTACCGACTCCTTGGAGTCAGCAAGGGTGTTTTGGCTTTCCATAGGGGAATGAGGAGTCGCGACGCGAGCTCTAAAGTTAGGCGGAGAGCTGGACCCGGAAGACAGCAAGAGATAGAGCAGCGCTCGTCTCCGGCTCCTCTTCCAAATCCATACAAGAACCGCACGACCTTAGCTGGCTGGCTGCCTTGGCAGCAGCCGGCCCAGATCCGCGAGGCTCTGAAACCCAACTCCCTTCCGACAAGAAGAGAGCAAGCCGAGGGCGTAGCTGCCTAATCGGGAAATGCACACAGTGCTGACAGTCAGACCCCTTGAGGGCTGCTGTAGCATGCTCTACGCCCAAACACTTCACACAGAAAGCGTGTCCGTCTCCTCCCATGATGAAATGGGAGCAAGGCGTAACACACTTCCTGAAATCCCTCTCGCTCATTATTTCACTCTCTTTTCTTTTCTTTTCTTTTTCTAAAAAAGGGATAGAAAAGTTTAGATATTGAGAAATACAGAGTAGAAATGAAGCGTTTCTTTTTTTTTCCTTTGTCACACGAACCACAGACATGCAGTCTCACTGAAGATAATAAGGCTGGCAGCGTGGTTTACAGGTGCCATATATATATCATGCGACGCGCTTAATTTCCACATCACCTGATCATGGCAGTCCTATAAGTAGAGGCATGATTTTACACAAGCTTCAGATACCGGTCACGCGCGCAAGGGCGTTCCCATACTGTTATGCTAAATGCAACGTTGAAGTTCCCTTTGAAAGGGAACGTCGAGGTTACGCATGTAACCCTGCTCCATGAGTAGGAAACGAGATGTTGCATACTGTTATGCTAAATGCTTTGAAAGGGAACTAAGTCTCAGACACACTGAGCTGCTGTATTTCCCTGGAGATCCTTCTCCATGTCAAGATTTATTGATCTCCCAGAAGAACTATTGGATCACACCTTCTGACAACACAGGAAACCTTGAGCTAGTTCTGAACAACCGTTTAAACTTCTCTCCTTATATTCCTAACCTGATTCGGACATGCAGGTTTCTCATTTACATCAGGAGGATCTGGTCAGTTCTGTCCACAGAGATCATTCAAGATCTTGTTCAGTCCTTTATTATCTTGATATTAGTCTACTGCAGTCTACACAAGTTTCTACCTCTTGTATTTCTACTTAAAACAGCTGAACACAAATATATAGTTTGTAACCAGATCTTATTTATATGCACTTAACATGTATGTATTATATTTACCTTAAGAACATACTATTTACAGGTACTGTGGGCTCACCTACGCAAACACCATAATAAACTTCTACTCCTTAGTGCAGTTGCAGGCCCAATGCACGACTCATGTTTATTGTGGCCTAAAAACAAATTCGGTCTAAGAGCTAAATGAAGTAAAACTCACTCACGGGTGAGGAGTAACTGGCTGCACTCTGGTCACGGTGGCACAATGTCTTTGTTGTCAGTGTGAGGTTTTTCCAGTATTGCCAGAGGAAGTCTGAACTTCATGGCAACTCGACCGCTGTATGTGAGATCCTTGGAGTCTCTGTGGCCTAGCGACAGCTTTTAAACTCACTTTGGTTTGCTGGGAGAGCTCGCCTCCGTTAATGTCTGTGTCACTCCGTGTGAGAAATGCTAATGGATACTGAGCTAACAGGTATCCAGCCTCCTGGCTGATTCAGTGTTAGATGTTTTGGATGGAAAGTCCAATGTCCTCCACTTTTGTCAAGTACAGTTAATCTCAAGTCATTGAACAAACAACCGCTATCTATACACGACGCAACTTTCAACACACTGTTAACCACAACGCTCTTGTTTTCTCTCTCTTCACGCCGTTCTCTCTCATTCTATCCTCCACATGACCAGCTTCTTCCAGTCCTGATGAAGACCTGGACCTGAATGAAATTACACATACAACAGAAATACAATGAAAATATAAATGAAGTACTGCCCTGTCATAACCAAGCACAAACAAATACTAAATATAATAACATTTTCCATAACACCACAAACTGAGAACATCATACCCAACAGAAATGAAAGAGAAAATGTTATCTTTCCTCTCCTACTGGGCTACACTGAGATTCTGAGCTTTATTTGAGAAAAAATAACTCAATTTCAATCAGTTTTAATTTAATGATGTGGTTAGAAAAGGTATGAACACTAGTCTGTCCCTAATCCAACAGTAAATACTAATTTGAGTGACAATGTTCAGACCACACTGAAAAAATACATATACTGCCTTCGAATTTTAGTTCAAATCATTCACCTTTTATTTTTGCACACTTGTATACATTTAAGTATCGACACAGTGTAGCTTTTTTTTACTCATTCAGAATGAGCTGAAAGTCATAAACAACATTCCTGTAACTATCTGCTTACTAGTTCAGTCATGATTAACTCAGAGCAGTCTGTTGTCTCTGGGCGATGATGATGCTGACAGACCCATCACTACATGAGCAAGACTAAATAAAGATTAAATATCAATTAGAGCTCTTTCTTCTCCAGCTGTTATAAACAGAGGAGAGTGAGAACTTCAGTAAAGGTCATCAGGAGATTTGAGAGACAGCTGTAATTTCCACTGTTTTCTGGAGATTTCACAGTCGTGTCTTCATGCACTGGGTGTAGCAACCTCATTCATTTCTGTGAATAACAGCCTACAAATCTGTCTGACAGACAGCCCTGTGTTCTCAACACACAGCAAGTGTTAAGAAGCGATGAGGGTGTGTGTAGTAAATTACCTGCTCTGCTCATACATTACAGTGGAAGACTCCTTTCAGGACTTTCAAATTCAGGACATTTCCTAGAACATGTGCGTCATCTCAGAGAGAAAGATCAAGTCCTGTAGGAGCCTGATCTGACTGTGTGAATATGAACAATGAACAAGATTTCGGTCTTGAATAGGACTCTATTACTGCCTTAATATGTGTTTCCTTGTTTTTTTTAGCACTTTACTTTCTGGGTCGTTCTTCTTTTATATGTTTTTTTAAAACTTGTTTTCCTTGTCCAGGTTATAATAGTTTAAATCCTTGTTTTGCCCTGTGCCTACCTGTGTTTATAACTTGAGTATGGATCTGAGAGAGGTTTCATCCTGATCAAGGTTGGTATTTCCTTTTAAAAACACAGAGAAAATATTTTTTTTATGTTTTCTCTTGACTCAGTTTGTTCTTTAATGTATTTTATTGGATTGTGTTAGAATTTTTTTTAAAGGTTTATGCAAATTCTCACCAATCACAGAAATAAGAAATGAAAGTTCTATTGCATGAACACCTCTGAGTCCCAGAATAGATCAACACTTTCAGCAGATGTTCATGGTACTTCAGCCAAACTCACTCAAGCACAGCACAAGACACTTCACTAGTGAAAAAGGAGACATGCTTTCCACATTGAAGCTTTATTTCAGCATAGCTACACCACTGACACCACCTCAGACTGCTAAGCGTGTTTTAAAGTGTACACTTGAATTCTAGTGGACTTCACAGCGGCTCTTTCGGAACGAGGCGATCTGAGTGGTGTCGTGGTGGGACACGGTACAGCCGAACACCTCGGCCTCTTCCCAGCGTTCTTTGCTGAGGGTCAGGGTGCTGCTGCGGCTGTAGATGCCGTTCTTCTGTTCTTCTGTGCTGGTCAGAACCCCCTCGTTCACCTCGACACCGTCTACAGTCCAGCTCAGCAGCGCCCCCTGTGGAGAATAGGCCGAGAGCAGGCAGAGCAACGAGGCCGATCCCTCAGAGAGCTGCAGAGAGGACGGAGGGAGCAGAGACACGGAGGGCTTCACCACCGGACCAGCTGCAGAACACACACACACACACACACACACACACACACACACAATGATATTAATGTTAATGTGAACTCTATCATAATGAACATGGTGATATTTGGTCATTCAGTTTAATGGCTGTAGAACAGATGCAGTAGTTTATCTGCACATCGCACAACAGAACACGATTCTGATAACGTCATCCAACCAAACTGCAGCCGAACAAAACAATCTCCATCTTCTGATCAAAAGAACACTGTGCTAAAAATAACCATCATACCAGGGTAAAGTTATCTTTATCCAGTAAAGTTATCTTTGTTCAATTTTTTAGATTATCTTAATAATTATTTATGACTTATCATTAATGGGAAATTAGCAATAAACGATTATTGTTCATGCTTCACTGTTACACAAATTTCCATTGTGATGATGAATTAGAGAAACGCAAAGCAACAATTACATCAACTAAAAGCTAACATTTCACCTGAATCTTAAAAAGAGATGAAGTGAATTTTACAAAATGACACGAAAGCAGAGTGTTTATAGAAGCAGCTCTCTCCTCTTCACATCACATTTCTCTATTTTATAGAAAAGATCTACAGTATGTGTTTTTATAAATGTCACATCATTTATTTTTAGTAAATCTATACATTTCATTGAATTGTGTAAATAAACTAAAGAATCTTTGAGGTTTTAGAAAGCAAAAGGCACTTACTTTTCACAATGAGTTTAGTTCCTCCACCGAAAGTCCTCCACAGTGATACAAACAGGTTTAGTGGCCGTACAAAAACCCTGCTGCTCTAAACTCACTGCTCTCTCCATCCATTTAAACCTTTTATTACAAAACAGCTACAAAACACCAACTTCTGTTCACATCAGCTGATTAATACACTAACTCTCCAACTGTTTTTATTACGTTTTAGTGTTTTTTTCCTCTTTTTGAACATCAAGATTGTCAGTCTAAACTGAGGATGCAAGTAGTGAGTAAGTCACACAAATAAATTACACAAACTAAAAGCTGAAAATTCACAAAATGGAGATCTGCAATTGCACAGGTTTTACCTATAATGCATCACTGAGTAAAAATGCTGATGTACTAATGATAAATTTGCAATATACGACTGAATGTGTGGAGCTAAAGTGAGAATAATTCTCCACTCCTTCTGTAGACTGATAGAAAGTTATGATATGATGTTCAAGTCCTACAATAATCTAATCATTAATTTACAGTCAACATATTAGTGTGTATTTACTCACTGCCAACATTGATGCTGCTTCTTCCACCATAAATCCACTACAGTGAGAAACTCATTAACATTCAGTACAAACACCATCCAGTGAAAGTTTAAGCTTCTCTCTCTAATTCACTTATTTATGCATCTTAGACCTAAAAGTGTTTTCCAGAAAATCTCCATCTGACCCCAGAAGCTAAATTCACACAGTAACTCTGTAGTAGTGTGAGATTTACAGTAGGATTGGGGGAATGTGGTAAAGGCGTCTCCATACTTAGAGGCCACTTTGCATTGGCAGCACATGCTTCAGTGCTCTGGGAGTGTTTATAGCGCTGTGACTTTAACACTTCATGACTGAGAGCTGCTGCTACAGCAACTTCACCCACAGCTACCATGACTTTGATCCCCGTCTTCATCTGGACACTGATCCTCTGGACTCAAGGTCAGACACTGCTTTAGATTTTATCTCTACAATGATCTGTTCATACAAATACACTCATTGTTCCTGTTATAATATTTCACTTACTTTTAATATAAGTGCAATATCAGATATATTTTTTTTTCAGAATGCAGAGGTCAAGCCACAGTAACTCAGACTCCTGCAGTGAAATCTGCTCTTCCAGGAGAAACAGTCACCATCAAATGTAGAATCAGTCAGGGAGTGTCTTCTCACAGCTCATACGGCAACCGGTTATACTGGTATCAGCAGAAACCCGGAGAAGCTCCTAAACTCCTGATTAAGTTTGCAAATCAGCAACATTCGGGTTCTCCAGCTCGTTTCAGTGGCAGTGGATCTGGATCTGATTTCACTCTGACCATCAATGGAGTCCAGACTGAAGATGCAGGAGATTATTACTGTCAGAGTCACCATTTCATCTCTGGCTACTGGTTCACACAGTGTTATAGAGGCGTACAAAAACCTCCCTCAGTCAGATTGTAGAGAGACTGCACTGCTGCAGCTGGGAGCGACTGCAGGTGCTGAGTTGGAGGATGTGATATGACACAATGACACTCTGTGGAGGAGAGGAACCACACCACACTAACTCACAACTCACATTAGAAATCTCTCAATAATCATCACACCACACGGCACACAGTCCATCACGTCCACTACTGTAAGATAAATAGTTTCCCAGTTTTCTCAGTCATGGTGCTACAGGTCAGATCTTCAGAAAGAACAACAGCATTGGAGATAACAGATCAATATCTACAGTGAAGGCTGGTTGTGATATTGAATAAAGACTAAATTAAATTTTACTCCTCTTCACTAACTTGCTTTTACTGTTATGAAACCATTAGAGAGGAGCCTTATAACATTCACTGTGACACTCATTGAGTCTCACTGCATAAGTATAAATAATGAAGTCATTTAATAAGTTTATAAGTTTATTAAGTCATTTAATAAGTCATTTAATAATGACTTATTAAAAGGCGGATAAACGTCAATCGTAATCATGCCCTGCCTCTTCTGAATCGCAAATATTTTAAATTGAAAAGCTGTTCCTGCCATTACCCAGTTCTTTATTTCAAACCACACAAAAACCCTAATTCTGTTGTTTGTCCTTTTGTGTAATTTTACTGGACAATGTGTGCTTACTGTTCTTATTTCTTATAAATCCGTAAAATTAATTTTAAAAGAAAACAAACAAAAAAAATCATCATCAAGAAAGTAATCCACTTTGTTCACAAAGATATCAGCCACACTCTTTACTGATACGAGTTTTTTTTTTTTTTCCTCATGTCTGCTAGTGGTGTAAAAAACAAAACAAAAAAAACGTGTTTTTTTTTTATATATATATTTAAATGTGTTTATTTATTTATTTATTTGTTTCCATTTTGTGTATGTACTGTTTGTATGTATGTCTGTATGTGTGTGTTTGTGTGTATATGTATGTGTGTATGATATCACTCTACTCATATTTACTCCCTTCATTTAAACAGAGTCTTCCTCCAATTTGTCCTGCTCTGATGTTACTGCAACTCCTGCTGTTGGGTCTGATCCAACCAGTCTCTCTTTCTTTTTCTCTCTCTCTCTCTCTCTCTCTCACTCACACTCACACACACACACACACACACACACACACACACACACCTGTTCAATCAACACAATTTTGGGTCTTTCACACCAGTGGTTACCAACCCAGGGGTCGTGACCCCCACTAGGGCTCGATAAAGATTTACGAGGGGTCACCAAGCTCACTCTAGTTGGAGAGTTACAACAGGAAGAAATAAAATGTAAAACAGCACAATAAATAAATCCATTTTGAATATTCTAATAATAGTGTGTAAGATATATGAAAAGAGAAGCCATTTCCTTAACATCTTAACATTGCTCTTTCTAAAACAACAGGGTGACTGCTCAAACAATGAATATAGCAAAGTGCCAGGGAGAAGAGAAAAATCTATGTGCTAAAAACAGAACAAGGATTTATTTGGACAGTTATCTCGAATTTGGTTTCATTGAAGCAATGGGCAAAGTGAGAATTGAGGGTATAATCTGTGCTGAGAGACTAGCAAGGCATCAGAGCACCAAACACCCAGAGATGGTGGGTCAATCCAGAAAATTTTACCTTAGGAAATAAGAACTTGTTATATCATATTGGTCCCAGAAGATCAGAGATGCTTTGACTAAAGCTGGAAATCAAAAGAGACAGGCACCGGTTGCGTCCTAATTGTCCAAAAATCTGCACACCATCGGAGAAACTCTGATCAAACCCGCTTGTGTAAAAATGGCAGAAATAATATACGGGACACAGGTGGCTTCTGAACTGTACGTCTGTCCAATAATACAGTAAAAGACAGAATCAACAGAATGGCAGCTGATGTGGAGAACAGGTTGGAGGAAAAGTTAAAGATGCACCAATTTTCTATCCAACTTGATGAAACTTCCACTGTGGCAGATGAAGCAGTACTCATTGCATATGTGCAGTACATTGAAGACCCAGAAATAAAGCAGGAATTTCTTTTGTCTACAAATTTATCAACAACGACATGAGGAGAAGATATTTTCCATGCAATTGATACGTACTTCACCAAGAAAAACATTCCCGATAATCATTTAGTCGCATGCTGAAAAGGCTCCTGACTGTCTTGTGTTTCACTGTATGATACACCGTCAAGCCCTGGCCAGAAAACACCTTCTGATGAGCTGAATGAAACGCTCAAAATGGTTGTAAAAATAGTCAACTTTATTAAAGCTGTGTGAAGATGAGGCGCATTGACACTCCTCCTTCATACCGAAGTGCACTGGCTATCAAGGGGCCAAGGGTTGGTTCGTTTTATTGAACTGAAAGAAAAAATAAATGAGTTCCTGAGACTGAACAAATAAATAACTGCGAGTTTTTTAAGTTACATTGTCTTTAGTGCCGTTATGATTGCGATATGGTGGTGCCATTTTATATATTTTGGACTGTAGTTGTTTATTTCTGTGCTTCACCTGGAATAACCTGCAGCGTGTAACTTCGAATCAATGCCTCGGCTCGGCTGCGTGTGTGGATCGTGTGTGAGGATTGTACGACTTTGTGCTCTGGAGTTTCACTAGCTCTGGCCTTGCGAGTGTGCACTCACCGACCATGGCGCTAAGGTACACTACACGCCAGCTATTGAATCTAAAACAGAACTGATATTGCCTAGCCAAAGACTCTTACAATCTCTGTCGAGATGCTGGTCTGCTACGTCCTAAGCGATATATCCATCGGGGCTTGAGGAGCAGTCTTGCTGTCTCATCCTCTCCTAACATCAATGTCCCTATCTGTCGCCGTAAGACCAACAAACTGCTCCATACTGGTGTTGATCACAGCAATTTAATATCGGTTCCCAGCGTGGAGATTAAACCACTGTCGTCTCCGCTTCAGACCCAAGCTTATGCTGCATTATTCAATGCTGCTTTTGTCGGATTTTCTTAGAGATAAAAAGCTGGACTTTTTGTTTTTAACTGAAACATGGCATAAAGAAAATGATGGGTTCCTGTTTAACCAGATCACTCCAGCGGGCTTTGGAGTATTAGATCTCCCGAGGCTATCTGGCAGAGACAGAGGCATTATTGTGGTTTACAACCTGAAGTTCAACACAAGCGCTGTGTCTGTTCCCCAGTTTTCATCATTTGAATGCCTGGTCTTGAGTATTTCCGCTCCTGTATCCACCATCATCGCTACAGTCTATAAACCACCTAAGACTAAGACACATGCAGCTTTTATGTCAGAGTTTGCGGACTTCCTATCGATGTTGAGTATGAAGTTTGACAGAATTGTAATTGTGGGAGATTTTAACATTCATGTGGACTGTAGTGACTCTGTGGCGGCTAAGGAATTTCTGTCGCTAATTGATTGTTTTAACTTCACACAGTTTGTAACTGACCCTACTCATAACAAGGGTCATACGCTGGATCTTGTGATTGCTAATGGCTCATTTGTACCGCAGTTTTCATCTATTGACATTGGACTGTCATTGGATCATTCAGCTGTCTTTTTTAACCTCGAACTGTATCTTCAAGTGAGCCTACCATCCGAACAGTAACCTTCCGGAAGTGGAAGACTCCAGTTCTGTGGTTTCCATCCTAAGTGATCTTCATCCCTCATCACTGGAGGAGAAAGTTCTGCAGCTAAATTCCACTCTTGCTGCTAATCTTGACACTTTTGCTCCTCTAAGGTCACGTAAGGTCACATTCATCCGCTCTGCTCCCTGGTATAATGACAATCTGCGCTCTAGAAAGGCTGTATGTCGGAAAATGGAGCGAAAATGGCGCCTTACTGGACTGAATGTGTACTATCAAGCGTGGAAGGATCTTCTGGGGGATTATCGTGCATTACTGGAGACTGAAAGATCCTCTTACTTCTCTCAGCCTATTGTAAATAATCAAAATAATCTCTGACACTTGTTCCAAACCATAAAGAGATTGCTTCAAGTTAATGCTATTACCACTTTGCCTGTTTCTCAGCAGCTCTGTGATTCTTTTCTACAGTTTTTTAATTCTAAGATTGTTAATGTTTGCAAAGAAATTCCTGTTAACCCTGACTGTGCCACTTCAATCCTTCGTCCATCTGGGTTCACTGGTGCTTCTTTCACTCATTTCTCACTGCTTAATTCTGAGGCTCTCACAAGGGAGGTATCCAGCATGAAATCTACCACTTGCTTGCTGGATCCAATTCCTACGAATTTATTCAAATTGTGCTTCGCTGTGTGGTGCCCTACTATCCTCAGCATTATAAATGAATCACTGGAGACTGGGGTCGTTCCAGCAGTACTAAAGACTGCTGCTGTTACACCTGTACCAAAGAGAGAAAATGTTTCTGTGGATGATTTTAACAATTTTCGTCCCATCTCAAATCTTCCGTTTTTGGCAAAAATACTTGAGCGTGTTGTTGCCTCTCAACTCTGTACTTATCTTACAACCAATAACCTCTTTGAGCCCCTTCAGTCAGGTTTTCGAAATTTCACAGCACTAAAACGGCGTTGGTCAAAGTCACCAATGACTTGTTGATGGCCTCTGATTCTGGAGCTACCTCACTTCTTATTTATCTTGACCTTAGAGCTGCCTTCGATACTGTGGATCATGGTCTTTTACTTACCCGCCTTGAAAGTGTTTTTGGTGTGTCCGGGACAGTTTTAAACTGGTTTAAATCCTATTTTACTGACCGTTCCCAGTTTATTTCTATGTGTGGCTTTAGGTCTGACACTTGCTCGGTGCTCACTGGTGTTCCTCAAGGTTCAGTTCTAGGCCCTCTACTCTTCAATATTTATCTATCTCCACTTAGGCATCTGCTGCGATCGCTCGGCCTCCATTATCACTTTTATGCCGACGATACCCAAATCTACATTCACTCTAAATCTGGTGAAAACATTGATGCTTGTTATCTTTCTGACTGTATTTCTGAGATAAAAACATGGATGAACAATAACATTCTGTGCCTGAACAGCGGGAAAACTGAGGTTATGCTTATAGGTTCCTGTCATCAAATTCGCAAAGCGGCTCCACGGTCTCTGTTTGTTGATGGCTCTCTTTTAGAGACCCAAAGTAAGATGAGGAACCTTGGTGTAATTTTTGACCGCAGCCTCACTTTTGATTTTTTTGTTCAGTGCACAGTGAAGGCATCCTTTTTTCACCTCAGAAATATAGCCAGACCACGCCCAATGCTAAACTTATCTGTCGTTGAAAAGTTGATTAATTCATTTGTTGTCACACGGCTGGATTACTGTAATGCCGTTTTAGAAGGAGTTTCTAAAACCGCAATGAACAAACTGCAATATGTTCAGAACTCTGCCGCCCGGATCCTGACGGGAACCAGGAAATGTGACCATATTACTCCTGTTTTGAAGTCCTTACACTGGCTCCTGGTCAGGTTCTGTGTCGATTTCAAGATCATGATGTTGACATACAAGGCATTACATGGATTGGCTCCGCAATACTTATCCGGCTTATTAATCCCTTACACCCCAAATCGCAGACTGCGCTCCTCACAGTGTAATCTGTTAACTGTTCCACAAAC
The DNA here is from genome assembly GCF_023375685.1 of Ictalurus furcatus. Lineage (NCBI taxonomy): Eukaryota > Metazoa > Chordata > Actinopteri > Siluriformes > Ictaluridae > Ictalurus > Ictalurus furcatus. The sequence goes on from NC_071268.1 coordinate 25,159,220, forward strand.
ACACCTAAAATCTATGGGTGACAGGGCTTTTTCTGTCTATGCTCCTTCACTTTGGAACTCTCTTCCTCTTGAACTCACGGAAGCCCGGACTTTAGGCATTTTTAAAGCTCTTCTCAAGAGACACTTTTTAAAACTTGCATTCGACTGCTGATGTCTTTTTAGATTGTTTTATAATTATTTTTATTATTAATGTTGTTGTTTTTGTTCTTATTAACTTTTATTTGTTTTATTTTTCTGTGGACTGTGATTTTATGTACAGCGCTTTGAGAAGCTGCTTTAAAGGTGCTTTATAAAATAAAGTTTATTATTTAAAAAATAAAATTATTATTATCATTATTATATAATAAAATTATTATTATTATTATTATTATTATTATTATTATTATTATTATTATTATGAACAACCAGAAACTGCTTGACGAAATGACCAATGAAATTCTTATTAGAACATCATACCTGTCTGATATTTTCAACCTAGACAATGAAAAAAAAAAGGCGCATGCAGAGTGCAGATGCAAACGTCCTGGAATGCAGAAAATCATTGATGCATTTGTGTATGAAGTGGAATTCAGAAAGACTAAACTGATAAAACAGGACCTACAACACTTTCCATCACTTCTCAAACAAACTGAGGGAAATTTACCTGAATCCTTGAGTAAAGAGTTCACACGCCACATGGAATTGCGACAGGAGGAGATGAAGTCACGATTCTAGGATGTTGATCAACATGTCACTAAATGCGCATGGGTAATGGATCCATTCACCACAAAGAAGGAAGATGTGGATATTTAGAAGGGGGGGATGAGCTCTTGGATGTTAAGAGAAATTCTCTTCTGAAGAGATTCTTTAAAGAACACGGGTACAAACGGTTCTGGCTCGTGAAAGGACCTGGCTTCGCGTCTAAGCTTGCACACCATGCCACAACCAGACTCATCCTGCCATTTGCCACAATATATCTGGGTAAGGATAATGAATGTTAAAATAGGGGTCTCCTGGAAAAAAGGTTGGGAACCACTGATTTACACGCATCTGTGTCTGCGTGTGTAATCTGTTAGTTTCCAGAACTTTGGGGTTCCCAAAGTAAAAATCTTGTTCTTGCTTAGTCAGAACGAGAGTCAGTTCTACTGAAGTCACTGGGATCAGCTGTGACTCTCTCAGGCAGGGTTTCATCACCTTGCCTTTGTTGTTGTTGTCCGTTTGTTGTTATTTCTTTTAAACTTGTGAACATATAGCAATACCTTCATTAGCATTTTGCTCAGTAGAGGGAGATTTCAGACTGGAGGATGAACTCTGAGTCAGGATCAGCTGTGAGACTCAGGTAATGTTACCTGCTCACTGGTTTTATTTACCCTGGATCACATGAAGCTATTTTAACAACAAAGATATTAGTGTTCCTCCTCACTTATGTGTAATTTCTTGCTGTTTGAGGTACCACGTGCTTGATCAGTGTTCATGGTATACTGATATTGGCTGATTCACAGGTTCCTAACCCTGGTTTACCCATTGTCCACCCCAGTAACCAGGGATTGGAAGCTGTGGGCTAACTAATACATTCTAGGTACAATATGATGTTTAAAATGTAACGTGTCTCTTGGTATGGGGAATTTCACTATATAAGGAATAATTGTGATTTTTTTGTAACTGAATATTTATTTCACTTCAGTGTGAGTAACATACAGGGGTACAGACGTGATTAATACAGTAGGTGTAACAGCATTTCCAACACCATCACACCAGTCCCCAACTAGCAGGTGGGTGAACGTCACATGAAATTTCCCACGACCTCTTTTACACAAAAATGCTTTACAACTTTAATCTCACTCAACCACATCCTCAGTGTAGATGCTTTCTCTCCATTAGTTCAGGCTGAAGACAATTCAATATACAGGACACTTAGAAAATTCTACAGCCAAAGGTTATATAGTTATATTTTATATACTATATGGTGTAAAACCAAGTGTTATTATTATTATTATTATTATTATTATTATTATTATTATTATTATTATTATTATGTATTTTTCATATACTGAGAGATGCATTGGTGATTTGTGTACGATGTGCATAATCAATAATGTGCAGCAAAAGTGTTTACTGATTCAAAAGGCTTTATTAATAATTCAAAGCAGGACATTGCAGTGATACACACACTTAACACATATTTAGGTGATGAGAAGAAGATCTGAGTTAAAGTGAGGAGTGTGTGAGCTCACATGTCAATAACTCAGATGAAATGATGAAAGTGGGACATTTGAGCAGTAAAGGCCACATGGAACACACAGTGAAGCAGTAGAAGGTGAGCTGAGTAACGTGTGTGTGAGCTCACAGCTCTCAGCACTGCTCTGTGTTCACTGTGCTCACCACAGGTGGTTGGTTGTCCTTGGAGGCCTCACAGGTCACCACCTTGTTCCTCCACTGCTCGGGATGGAGGCTCAGCGTGCTGCTCCAGCTGTAGAGGCCGTCCGCCTGCAGAACTGCGGTGCTGCGGCTCTCCCCCGAGCTCCAGCTGCTCCCATCAACCTTCCAGCTCAGCCTCCAGTCCGAGGGGAAGCCCTTGTAGGCCACACACACGAGTGTGACCTTCTCCTGCTGCAGCTCCACACTGGAGGGGGGCAACACCGTCACACTGGGCTGGGTGAGGCCTACACACACACACACACACACACACACACACACACACACACACACACACACACACACACACACAGTTGAGAAAGGAATAGACAGCTGGTCAGTCACAGGCTTCGTTTCATCTCGCTGTGTGTGTTTCACTTCCCTTTATATCTTACAGAGCAGAACTGAGTTCAGTGGAGCATCACAAACGTTTCACATTCAATTCAAATACTTTTACATCTTAAATCTATAATGATTTATTTTACTGTGATCACTGGAAGTTCAAATCTAACTGTACAGTATATTCAATAATCGGAAATATTACAATTATTTTATAATATGATTAAACGGTATTTAAAATACAACTTATTTATTATTTAAGTAAATTCAGTTTATGCTTCCACATTTAACTCTGTTTATGGACTCACAGTCTCTGAGATATTAAATATACTTAAATATAGTTAATGTAACTCAACAAAAAAAGTCAGTAATATACACAGACAAGAAATTCTATTTTGTTTGTAGATTTAAATTAAAATGAGCTACTCGCACTAAAGTCAGATACATTTTCTCAAACTTCTAAAATAAGAAAAATGAGAAACAAAATGAACACAATTTAATTTAGTCATTAATCTGAACACAGTCCATTTCAGTCATTAATCTGAACACACTGCATTTCAGTCATTAATCTGAACACACTGCATTTCAGTCATTAATCTGAACACACTCCATTTCAGTCAATAATCTGAACAGACAGCATTTCAGTCATTAATCTGAACACACTCCATTTCAGTCAATAATCTGAACACACTCCATTTCAGTCATTAAACTGAACATACTCCATTTCAGTCAATAATCTGAACACACTGCATTTCAGTCATTAATCTGAACACACTCCATTTCCGTCATTAATCTGAACACACTCCATTTCCGTCATTAATCTGAACACACTCCATTTCCGTCATTAATCTGAACACACTCTATTTCAGTCATTAATAAACAGGTTACTTACGGCCCACAGACAGTTTGGTTCCTCCACCGAAAGTGTACCACAGTGATACAAACAGGTTTAGTGGCCGTACAAAAACCCTGCTGCTCTAAACTCACTGCTCTCTCCATCCATTTAAACCTCTTATTACAAAACAGCTACAAAACACCAACTTCTGTTCACATCAGCTGATTAATACACTAACTCTCTGACTGTTTTTATTACGTTTTAGTGTTTTTTCTCTTTTTAAACATCAAGATTGTCAGTCTAAACTGAAGATGCAGGTAGTGAGTAATTCACACAAATAAATTACACAAACTAAAAGCTGAAAATTCACAAAATGTAGATCTGCAATTGCACAGGTTTTACCCATAATGCATCACTGAGTAAAAATGCTGATGTACCAATGATAAATTTGCAATATACGACTGAATGTGTGGAGCTAAAGTGAGAATAATTCTCCACTCCTTCTGTAGACTGATAGAAAGTTATGATATGATGTTTAAGTCCTACAATAATCTAATCATTAATTTACCATCCAAAATATTAGTGTGTATTTACTCACTGCCAACACTGATGCTGGTTCTTCCACCATAAATCCACTACAGTGAGAAACTCATTAACATTCAGTACAAACACCATCCAGTGAAAGTTTAAGCTTCTCTCTCTAATTCACTTATTTATGCATCTTAGACCTAAAAGTGTTTTCCAGAAAATCTCCATCTGACCCCAGAAGCTAAATTCACACAGTAACTCTGTAGTAGTGTGAGATTTACAGTAAGATTGGGGGAATGTGGTAAAGGCGTCTCCATACTTAGAGGACACTTTGCATTGGCAGCACATGCTTCAGTGCTCTGGGAGTGTTTATAGCGCTGTGACTTTAACACTTCATGACTGAGAGCTGCTGCTACAGCAACTTCACCCACAGCTACCATGACTTTGATCCCCGTCTTCATCTGGACACTGATCCTCTGGACTCAAGGTCAGACACTGCTTCATATTTTATCTCTACAATGATCTGTTCATACAAATACACTCATTGTTTCTATTATAATATTTCACGTACTTATATTATAAGGTGTATTATTACACATTTTTTTCAGAATGCAGAGGTCAAGTCACAGTAACTCAGACTCCTGCAGTGAAATCTGCTCTTCCAGGAGAAACAGTCACCATCAACTGTAGAACTAATCCACAGGTGTACCAAAGTTGGGGTTATCAACCTTTAGCTTGGTTTCAGCAGAAACCTGGAGAAGCTCCTAAACTACTGATCATAAAAGCAAATCAGCTACAGTCGGGTATTCCAGCTCGTTTCAGTGGCAGTGGATCTGGATCTGATTTCACTCTGACCATCAGTGGAGTCCAGACTGAAGATGCAGGAGATTATTACTGTCAGAGTTTCCATTATATCAGTAGCACCAACCTGTTCACACAGTGTTATAGAGTCGTACAAAAACCTCCCTCAGTCAGATTGTAGAGAGACTGCACTGCTGCAGCTGGGAGCGAATGCAGGTGCTGAGTTGGAGGATGTGATATGACATAATGACACTCTGTGGAGGAGAGGAACCACACCACACTAACTCACAACTCACATTAGAAATCTCTCAGTAATCATCACACCACACTGCACACAGTCCATCACGTCCACTACTGTAAGATAAACAGTTTCCTGATTTTCTAGACTGTCATGGTGCAAACTGTGAAAAATAGTTCTATGTGATATTAGTCTAGCTATATTCACTCCCTTTATATAAACACACTCTTCATCTAATATCCTGTAGATAGACGTGATCCCACCAGTCCCACGCACACACACACACACACACACACACACACACCGAGCCAGTTCTAGACATTTGGAGGCCCTCCCCCGCACATTACTTTAAAATGTTAACTTAACTTGATTCAACTTTTTTTTTGCCGTAATTTATTCAGTAATTCATTTACAGTACCACACGAATCCACTATTTGAGATAACGAACAGTTTTGCCAACTCTATACAGTAACATGGAAAAAAAATATACAAAAAACCATTACATTGCCAACAAACAATAACAAATGAACACTTTCTGCACACCACTTCGGTAAATGAACATCAGTGTCTTTATGGTTTTTTCCTAGCTGGGTATGGACAGGATTTCCCCCTCCTATTGGCCCTATATAGACTATAGATATAGTCATATTATGTGTTGTAGTGCAATACCTTAAATATGCACTATATACACAAATCAACTGCTAGTGGAAGTGAATGAGACAAACTACTACACAGAAAGAAAAGTTCATTTCTTCATAAAATTTGTCTGCTTATTTTTTATTAAATATAACAATAATATTTATGATTTGAAAACTAAATGAAGTATTATGTTAGAGCAGTAATGTAAACATCAGCGCAATTTAGAAGATACACAGACAGTTGAGGAACTTTTTTTTAATACTTTAGTGTGTTTACTCTTTGATTTTTATTAAAACTTCTTTACTTTTACTTTAGTATTTTTCTCCCGATCCCGACGCAATGTCATTGTACGTACGAATTCAGAGTGTCTGACAGTCTCGACGCGTCCACGCCGCTCACGCTCTTTTGAACTCAGAATAAACCAGCAAATGATCTATCCTGAAATGACTCTGATTGACAGAACAAGGCCCAGTTCATTTTTAGAGTACAGTACAATCACTCCAAAATAGATGATGATAACTCACACACCTGCATCACGAGCTGCACTTTCTTTGCGTGCCTGTTTAGCCTTTCGCTCAGCAGCTCAGAAGGATGTGTTCGTTTCTACGCCACCATAAGTCACTGACTTAAAGTCAGTCGGCTGCAGAAAAGTTTATTTTACTAAAGTACTAAAGCCTGCTGCTGTTACACCAGTACCAAAGAAGGAAAATGCTGCCATGGATGATTTTAACAATTTTCGTCCCATCTCAAATATTCCATTTTTTTTTGCAAAAATACTTGAGCGTGTTGTTGCCTCTCAATTGTATAATCATCTTGTAGGTACCTTCCAAAATACAGCTAAATAAATAAAGTGCTTAATACATATCTGGGTAAATTCAATGAAAACTACATTTCACATAATCCTTTTTTGGGGGGTGAATTGTAATTTGTTTTCCGTAGAGCAGTCTAAGCCAATATGTTTTCTGTGTAGTTACACTCTTAGCCAATCAGAGATCACCTTTGTTGGGGAGTGGAGAAAAGAGAGGAAGGAGTGGGGAAGAGATGTGAAGAGCACATGGAGGGAATGACACGCAGGAGCAGAGCAGGAAAAGAAACTGAGTTTAACGCCGAGGTGACGATTTGCAGATTTGTATTTGTAGACTAAAGTACTGTTACAGTAGTGGCACAAATATCATTTTGCAGCTAAGAGTCTTGTGCCACTCGCAGTTTGGTGACTTTGTGACCTGTAGTTTTAAGTGAAGTGCAGCTAGGTTATCAGCGTTTGTTGTTCTCTCTAGCTTTGAGCAAGTGCTAAGTATAAACTGTAACCCGTGGACATTTAAGCTAGTGCCTTTGTGAGAGACGGGCAGCTGTAAACGCCAGCCGCAGTTTTCACCGTGTTACTGGAGAGACGAGGACTGTGGAGGACTGTTAGTTAGCAACTGTAACTACGGCCATGTAAGGAGGGACTCCACCGCCAGACCTGCGTTGCTGAACAGACTATTATCTGTTGAACCTTGCTTACAACTGCTGCATTCACCTAGCTCGTTACCTCTAACTCCACAAATTTTCCTCTTCGAGATGCATGAGTAATGGAGAGTTTTGAGTAGCAGTTCATTATAGGAGCCAAGGAGGTGTTTTTTGTATGTGCACCATCTCATGGGCCACAAAAAAAACCCCCAAAAAACCCAAGCGCTTGGTAAACTTTTGAACATTTACAAAAGTCTGAACAGTTTAAATCCAAAACTATACTGTTAATTGTGTCAAAATTAGAAATTACATTCAACTGTAACCTGTTTAATGTTTGTTTAGCCAAAACCAGCTGAGGCATTGGTTAACTCTGGTATGTTCTTGTGAGAGGATGAAATGAGTATTTGCATTTTTGAGACTAAGGCATGAGGTGATATCTTAAGAAAACATAAAAAGAGAAACGATTGAATACAGCACAGAAAAAAACAGAATATAGGAAAATAAATTTATTTTTGTTATACATATTACTTGGTTGCTTTGAACTTTTCACTTTAATAAGGTTTGTAGATATTTGACATTCATGACATTTGTTTCTGGGGAATACCCATACAGCTCATAGTATGTGAGTGAAGTAGTTCCTCAGTGGAGGCACAGCGCTGTTATTTCTTGATTATTCCTTTGTAGTTACTTATGCCTGTGATAATACCATCTACTGGTAAAGAGAATTTAAGCCAATTCACCATCAACTGCTAAGTACTCAGGATCCTGTTAAGTAAAACCTTTTAAAGTAGTAATCTCATCTAATATTACACTTCCAGTGCCAAGAAGGAGTTACAATCTTACAATTAATAAGCTCTTAGAACCCCTTCAGTCAGGTTTTCGTAAATTTCACAGCACTGAAACGGCGTTGGTCAAAGTTACCAATGACTTGTTGATGGCCTCTGATTCTGGAGGTACTTCTGTTCTTATTGTTCTTGATCTTAGAGCCGCCTTCGATACTGTGGATCATGGTCTTTTACTTACCTACCTTGAAAGTGTTTTTGGTGTGTCTGGGACAGTTTTAAACTGGTTTAAATCCTATTTTACTGACCATTCTCAGTTTATTTCTGTGGGTGGTTACAGGTATGACACTAGCTCTGTGCTCACTGGTGTTCCTCAGGGATCAGTTTTAGGTCCTTTACTTTTCAATATTTCTCTATCTCCACTTGGGCATCTGCTGCGATCGCTCGGCCTCCGTTATCACTTTTATGCTGATGATACCCAAATCTACATTCACTCAAAATCTGGTGAAAACATTGATGTTTGTTTTCTTTCTGACTGTATTTCTGAGATAAAAACGTGGATAAATAAGAATTTTCTGTGCCTGAATTGCGGGAAAACCGAAGTTATGCTTGTAGGTTCCCGTCATCAAATTCTCAAAGCTGGTCAACTGTCTCTGTTTGTTGATGGCTCTGTTCTAGAGACCCAAAGTAAAATGAGGAACCTTGGAGTAATTTTTGATACCAGCGTTACATTTGATTCTTTTGTTCAGAGCAAAAAAGCAGTTAAAGCATCCTTTTTTCACCTCAGAAATATAGCTCGACTGCGGCCTATGCTAAACTTCTCTGTGGCTGAAAAGCTGATTAACTCATTTGTTGTCACTCGGCTAGATTACTATAACGCCGTGATATAGAGGGAGTGTCTAAATCCACAATCAATAAACTGCAATACGTACAAAAGTCTGCTGCCAGGATCTGGGACCAGGAAATGCGATCATATTACTCCTGTTCCAAAGTCCTTGCACTGGCTCCCGGACAGGTTCCGTGTCGATTTTAAAATTATGATGTTGACATACAAGGCATTACATGGCTTCACTCCTCATTACATATCTGCTTTAAAATTCCTTACATGCAGACTGCGCTCCTCACAGTGTAATCTGTTAACTGTTCCACTAACGAGCTTAAAATCTATGGGTGACAGGGCTTTTTCTGTTTATGCTGCTTCCCTTTGGAACGCTCTTCCTCTCGAACTTAGCGAAGCTCAGACCTTTGGCATTTTTAAACCTGAACTTAAGACACACTTTTTTAACCTTGGATATGACTGCTGATGCCTACTTTTATTATTATTATTATTATTATTATTATTATTAACTTTTATATTTTTTTATTTTTCTGTGTACTGCTTATTTTGTGTACCGCTTCCAATCCCGAGGCTCTAGGCAATTGCCTACTCTGCCTATAGGTAGTGCCTGCCTTGCACACACCTACCTATTCAATTGACACAATTCTTTTACATCGGTCTGTGCGTGTGATCTATTGGTTTCCAGAACTTTTGGGGCCAAAACAAAACCTTCCTCATCAAATGCTCGTGTGCAGAATCTATCATTAATTAAATTCAACCATCTTGCTTGTGTAGTCAGAAACATCAACTGAACTCACAAAGATCAGCTGTGACTCTCTCAGGCAGGGTTTATTACCTTGTTTTTTGTTTTAATCGTTTGAAAATATAGCATGGGGTGCACGGTGGTTGAGTGGTTAGCATGTTTGGATCACGCCACCAGGGTTGGGGGATCGATCCCCGCCGCTGCCCTGTGTGTGTGTGGAGTTTCCTCCGAGTACTCCTCATATTGCCTAACTCACAGGTTCCTAACCCTGGTCTACCCATTGTCCACCCCAGTAACCCCAGTCCTGCACATTTCAGCGCTTCAGTGTGTTACTGCAGACAAAACACTAAAATGTGCAGGACAGGGAACACTCCAGGACCAGGGATTGGAAGCTGTGGGCTAACTAATACATTCTAGGTACATACTGATGTTTAAAGTGTAACGTGTCTCTTGGTGTGGGGAAATTCACTATATAAGGAATACTTATGATTTTTTGTAAATGAATATTTATTACACTTCAGTGTGAGTAACATACAGGGGAACAGTCGTGATTAATACAGTAGGTGTAACAGCATTTCCAACACCATCACACCAGTCCCCAACTAGCAGATTGGTGAAAGTAACATGAAATTTCCCACAAGCTCTTTTAAATTAAAATGCTTTACCACTTTAATCTCACTCAACCACATCCTCAGTGTAGATGCTTTCTCTCCATTAGTTCAGGCTGAAGACAATTCAATATACAGGACACTTAGAAAATTCTACAGCCAAAGGTTATATAGTTATATTTTATATACTATATGGTGTAAAACCAAGTGTTATTATTATTATTATTATTATTATTATTATTATTATTATTATGTATTTTTCATATACTGAGAGATGCATTGGTGATTTGTGTACGATGTGCATAATCAATAATGTGCAGCAAAAGTGTTTACTGATTCAAAAGGCTTTTATTAATAATTCAAAGCAGGACATTGCAGTGATACACACACTTAACACATATTTAGGTGATAAGAAGAAGATCTGAGTTAAAGTGAGGAGTGTGTGAGCTCACATGTCAATAACTCGAATGAAATGATGAAAGTGGGACATTTGAGCAGTAAAGGCCACATGGAACACACAGTGAAGCAGTAGAAGGTGAGCTGAGTAACGTGTGTGTGAGCTCACAGCTCTCAGCACTGCTCTGTGTTCACTGTGCTCACCACAGGTGGTTGGTTGTCCTTGGAGGCCTCACAGGTCACCACCTTGTTCCTCCACTGACACGGGTGGAGGCTCAGAGTGCTGCTCCAGCTGTAGAGGCCGTCCGCCTGCAGAACTGCGGTGCTGCGGCTCTCCCCCGAGCTCCAGCTGCTCCCATCAACCTTCCAGCTCAGCCTCCAGTCCGAGGGGAAGCCCTTGTAGGCCACACACACGAGTGTGACCTTCTCCTGCTGCAGCTCCACACTGGAGGGGGGCAACACCGTCACACTGGGCTGGGTGAGGCCTACACACACACACACACACACACACACACACAGTTGAGAAAGGAACGGACAGCTGTCAGTCACTCAGGCTTCATTTCAGCTCGCTGTGTGTGTTTCACTTCCCTTTATATCTTACAGAGCAGAACTGAGTTCAGTGGAGCATCACAAACGTTTCACATTCAATTCAAATACTTTTACATCTTAAATCTATAATGATTTATATTACTGTGATCAGTGGAAGTTCAAATCTAACTGTACAGAATATTCAATAATCTGAAATATTACAATTATTTTATAAAGAATAAACGGCATTTAAAATACAACATATTTATTATTTAAGTAAATTCAGTTCATGCTTCCACATTTAACTCTGTTTATGGACTCACAGTCTCTGAGATATTAAATATAGTTAAATATAGTTAGTGTAACTCAACAAAAAAAGTCAGTAATATACACAAACAACAAATTCTATTTTGTTTGTAGATTTAAAATAAATTGAGCTACTCGCACTAAAGTCAGATACATTTTCTCAAACTTCTAAAATAAGAAAAATGAGAAACAAAATGAACACAATTTAGTTTAGTCATTAATCTGAACACACTCCATTTCAGTCATTAATCTGAACACAATCCATTTCAGTCATTAATCTGAACACACTCCATTTCAGTCATTAATCTGAACACACTCTATTTCAGTCATTAATAAACAGGTTACTTACGGCCCACAGACAGTTTAGTTCCTCCACCGAAAGTCCTCCACAGTGATACAAACAGGTTTAGTGGCCGTACAAAAACCCTGCTGCTCTAAACTCACTGCTCTCTCCATCCATTTAAACCTCTTATTACAAAACAGCTACAAAACACCAACTTCTGTTCACATCAGCTGATTAATACACTAACTCTCTGACTGTTTTATTACGTTTTTGTGTTTTTTCTCTTTTTAAACATCAAGATTGTCAGTCTAAACTGAGGATGCAGCTAGTGAGTAATTCACACAAATAAATTACACAAACTAAAAGCTGAAAATTCACAAAATGGAGATCTGCAGATGCACAGGTTTTACCCACAATGCATCACTGAGTAAAAATGCTGATGTACTAATGATAACTTTGCAATATACGACTGAATGTGTTGAGCTAAAGTGAGAATAATTCTCCACTCCTCTGTAGACTGATATAAAGTTATGATATGATGTTTAAGTCCTACAATAATCTAATCATTCATTTACAGTCAAAATATTAGTGTGTATTTACTCACTGCCAACATTGATGCTGCTTCTTCCACCATAAATCCACTACAGTGAGAAACTCATTAACATTCGGTACAAACACCATCCAGTGAAAGTTTAAGCTTCTCTCTCTAATTCACTTATTTATGCATCTTAGACCTAAAAGTGTTTTCCAGAAAATCTCCATCTGACCCCAGAAGCTAAATTCACACAGTAACTCTGTAGTAGTGTGAGATTTACAGTAAGATTGGGGGAATTTGGTAACGGTGTCTCCATACTTAGAGGACACTTTGCATTGGCAGCACATGCTTCAGTGCTCTGGGAGTGTTTATAGCGCTGTGACTTTAACACTTCATGACTGAGAGCTGCTGCGACAGCAACTTCACCCACAGCTACCATGACTTTGATCCCGGTCTTCATCTGGACACTGATCCTCTGGACTCAAGGTCAGACACTGATTCATATTTTATCTCTACAATGATCTGTTCATACAAATACACTCATTGTTTCTATTATAATATTTCACTTACGTAAAATTTATGTTACATTACAAATATTTTTTTCAGAATGCAGAGGTCAAGCCACAGTAACTCAGACTCCTGCAGTGAAATCTGCTCTTCCAGGAGAAACAGTTACCATCAACTGTAGAACCAATCCAGCAGTGTATCATCACAGTTCATATGGTGACCTATTACACTGGTATCAGCAGAAACCTGGAGAAGCTCCTAAACTCCTGATTAAACTTGTGAATCAGCTACAGTCGGGTTTTCCAGCTCGTTTCAGTGGCAGTGGATCTGGATCTGATTTCACTCTGACCATCAGTGGAGTCCAGACTGAAGATGCAGGAGATTATTACTGTCAGAGTTACCATGCCATCTCTGGCTACTGGTTCACACAGTGTTATAGAGTCGTACAAAAACCTCCCTCAGTCAGATTGTAGAGAGACTGCACTGCTGCAGCTGGGAGCGACTGCAGGTGCTGAGTTGGAGGATGTGATACGACACAATGACACTCTGTGGAGGAGAGGAACCACACCACACTAACTTACAACTCACATTAGAAATCTCTCAATAATCATGATATGAATACTGAGTATTTAGTTTGTTAAATTTCAATTAAATACTATCAGCAAATAAAGATTTAGGATGAGATCTGAAGGCCTTTATCAGTCTTTACAAGGAATAGATTATATTAATATACATATGAATTTACCTTCTACCTCATTTGCTTGTATTATTTCTCTTTCTGGCCGCTTGCCGATAGAAAACTAGTAATGCCACATGTACCGCCATGGAATAATGGTGATGAACTCATCCAAATCTGGCTACCAGAACACAGACACAGCTCAGTCATGGTGAGGCAGTATCTCGAGCAGGAGCCACGGCTTACTGTTGGTCTCCTCTGAGCCCAAAATTGAAATGGTGCACAAGTAATACATATTGTTAATTGTCTCCTAGGCATTGTTCTAAGAAAACTTAAATGAAGCTGTTTACTGTTTGACCACATCTGATGCATCACACATTGACATTACTGGCCCTGAAGTGTATACAGTGTCAGTTGCATAAGTATTCACGCTCCTTGCCCATTTACACATTTTGTAGTGTTACAACCTGGAACTGAATGCACTTTACTGGGACTAAACGTCCAATTTAAAAAATTGTAAAAATTATGATTGTACAAATATTCATCCCCACTGCTGAGAAATCCTTAAATTTGTTCTGATGCAACCAGTTCCCATCAGAAGTGATATAATTAGTTGAATAGCGTCCATCAGTGGCACATGAACTCAATATAAATCCAGCAGTTCCTGAAAGGACCCAGAGTTGGTTAGAGAACGTACTTAAACAGCATCCTAAGACGAACAAGTTCATTATGGAAGCCATATGAAATCCTTGGAAGACCTTGGAACAATGTTCATAGTGAAGCATGATGGTGGTAGCATTATGTTGACAGTTACCTTTGGCCTCTTGGCTGCATCCTGATTAATGCCCTTCTTTTCCTGGTCTCTGATTATTGGTGGAAATCCTCCTCTAGGCAGAGTCTTATTAGTGCCATATTTGTATTAATTCATAAGAATGGATTTAATTGTGCTCTGTGGTATGTTCAAACTTTGGGATGTTTTTACCAAACCAAGATCGATACTTTTCCAGTGAGACCATGTGGATCTCTAATTGCAATTATGTGCTATTTTGTTTAGATTCATGACATTTATTCACAACAAAGAACATTTCAGTTCTAGGTTGTAACACCAGAAAATGAAAAGCTCAAGGGTTGGTGAATACTTACAGAATGCAAGGCAGTGTATAAGCACACATTTACTTGGACAGATGTCATCTATCTTGCTACTGCCAGTTACACACATAATTCTCTTTTCTGTATATATTTGAGAAAATTCTCTACTGCTGGTCTGATATGATCTCTGTTCAGACCAAACACATACAGTGGGAATAAAGTCTACACACCCCTGTTAAAATGGTAGGTTTTTGTGATATAAAAAAAATTAAATCAACATCAATCATTTCAGAAGCTTTTTCTATCTTTATTGTGATACTGCAGCATATCAATTAAAGTGAAAAACACCAAGAATCATCTTCCTCGGAAAAAAAAAAAATAAAAAATGTGCAATAACCTGGTTGTGTAAGTTTGCACACCCCTAAATTAATAGTTCGTTAAAGCACCTTTAAATTTTATCACAGCATTCAATCTTTTTGGGTAAGAGTCATTATAAAATATAATGTTTATTAATGTTTATTAAAAATAGTCAGTTTGGCACGTCTTGACTTAGCAATATTTTTCCTTTCTTTCTTGCAAAGGCATTCTACCTCTGTCAGATTGACTGGACATCCACCGCAGTTTCGATTGGATTTAGATCTGGACTCTGGCTGAAGCCATTCCTTTGTTGATTTGGGGGTGTGCTTTGGGTTGTTGTCATGCTGAAAGGTGAAATTCATTTTGATCTTGGGTGTTTTATCAGAAGACTTAAGGTTTTTTGGCAAAATTGACTGGTATTTGGAGCCATACATGATTCCCTCCTCCCTGATTAAAGCCCCAGTTCCAGCTGGAAATAAGCAGCCCCAAAGCATGACGCTGCTGCCTACCTACTTCACTGAGGGGATGGAGTTCTTTTGGTGATGTGGTTTTTTGTTTGTTTCTTTCTTTTGTTTTTGGATGAAATATATTTTTTGGTATTGTTGCCAAAAAGTTCAGCTTTGGTCTCGTCAGATCCGAACACATTATTCCACACAGTTCTGGGAGATTGGATGTATTTCTTTGTAATCTTTAGTCAGGCTTAGATGATGTTTTTTTGGTGTTGTTGTTAAAAGTGGTATCTATCTTGCCACCCTACCCCATTGCCCAGACACATGAAGAATTTTGTGAGATTGTTGTCACATGTAGGGAGCAACCAGTACTTGCCAGAAATTGCTGCAGTTCTTTTAATGTTGTTGTAGGCGTCTTGGTAGCCTTCCTGACCAGTTTGCTCATCACTTTTAGAGGGACTTCATGTCATTGTTCTGCCATATTTTCTCCACTGGTTGATTATTGTCTTTATACTGTTCCATGGTATATCCACTGCCTTCTGTAACCCTCTTCTGATTGATATTTTTCAAGAATGAGAACCCGTTCCTGCTTTGTAAGCTCGTTGAGGCCCATGGTTTTTCCTGTTGGATGTTACCAGGAAATCCTATAGGTACTTTATTTGGGTTTAATCAGTCACTTTAATTGACATAAGGTGTATACTAATTAGCATACACGAGTTTGAATGTGACTGGTTGATTCTGAACACTGCCACATTCCCAGTTATATAAAAGGGTGTGCACACTAATGCAAGATGGGTATTGGATGTTTTTAATTTTTTTTCCTTAACTCTAAAACATTTGTGGTTGTTTGTCAATTGATTTTTATATGTTGCAATGTCACAATGAAGATGAAAAAGGCTCTGACATGGTTTAACTTCATTTAAAAAAAATTTAAATAACAAAACCCCGCCATTTTATCAAGCGTGTGTAGATTTTTTATATCCATATGTCGTTTCCATGCTGTCATACTCACATTTGAAACAACTGACAAATTAGTTTCCATACTTAGAGGACACTTTGCATTGGCAGCACATGCTTCAGTGCTCTGGGAGTGTTTATAGCGCTGTGACTTTAACACTTCATGACTGAGAGCTGCTGCTACAGCAACTTCACCCACAGCTACCATGACTTTGATCCCCGTCTTCATCTGGACGCTGATCCTCTGGACTCAAGGTCAGACACTGCTTCATATTTTATCTCTACAATGATCTGTTCATACAAATACACTCATTGTTTCTATTATAATATTTCACTTACTAATATTATAAGGTGTATTATTATTTATTTTTTTTCAGAATGCAGCGGTCAAGTCACAGTAACTCAGACTCCTGCAGTGAAATCTGCTCTTCCAGGAGAAACAGTCACCATCAACTGTAGAACCAGTCAGGCAGTGTACAAGGACTCACATGGTGAAAGGTTATACTGGTATCAGCAGAAACCTGGAGAAGCTCCTAAACTTCTGATTAAGTTTGCGAATCAGCTACAGTCGGGTTTTCCAGCTCGTTTCAGTGGCAGTGGATCTGGATCTGATTTCACTCTGACCATCAGTGGAGTCCAGACTGAAGATGCAGGAGATTATTACTGTCAGAGTACCCACAGTGGCAATGTGTTCACACAGTGTTATAGAGTCGTACAAAAACCTCCCTCAGTCAGATTGTAGAGAGACTGCACTGCTGCAGCTGGGAGCGACTGCAGGTGCTGAGTTGGAGGATGTGATACGACACAATGACACTCTGTGGAGGAGAGGAACCACACCACACTAACTCACAACTCACATTAGAAATCTCTCAATAATCATCACACCACACAGCACACAGTCCATCACGTCCAATACTGTAAGATAAATAGTTTCCTGATGTTTTAAACTGTCATGGTGCAAACTGTAAAAAATAGTTCTATGTGATATTAGTCTATCTATATTCACTCCCTTTATATAAACTCACTCTTCCTCCAATATCCTGTAGATAGACGTGATCCACCAGTCACACACACACAGACACACAGAGCTGGTTCTAAACATTTGTAGGCCCTAGGCAAAATTTATATTGGAGGCCCCCCGCACTCCTCCTATGACAACATGTTTTTTTCCCATTACTTTAAAATGTTAACTTAACTTGATTCAACTTTTTTTTTTTGCTATAATTTATTAAGTAATTTATAGTAACACACAAATCCATTATTTGAGATAACGAACAGCTTTGCCAACTCTATACAGTAACATGAGAAAAAAAATACAAAACACCATTACATTGCCAGCAAATAATAACAGATGAACACTTCCTGCACACCACTTCAGTAAATGAACATCAGTGCCTTTATGGTTTTTAACAAGCTGGGTAAGGACAGGATTTCCCCCTCCTATTGAACCTATATAGACTATAGATATAGTCATATTATGTGTTGTAGTGCAATACCTTAAATATGCACTATATACACAAATCAACTGCTAGTGGAAGTGAAAGAGACAATCTACTACACAGAAAGAATAGTTCATTTCTACATAAAATTGTATGCTTATTTTTTATTAAATATAACAATAATATTTATGATTTGAAAACTAATTGAAATATTATGTTAGAGCAGTAATGTAAACATCAGCACAATTTAGAAGATACACAGACAGTTGAGGAACGTTTTTTAAAATACTTTAGGGTGTTTACTCTTTGATTTTGAATACAAACTTCTTTACTTTTACTTTAGTATTTTTCTTTCGATCCCGATGCAATGTCATTGTACGTGCGAATTCAAAGTGTCTGACAGTCTCGACGCGTCCACGGTGCTCACGCTCTTTTGAACTCAGAATAAACCAGCAAATGATCTATCCTGAAATGACTCTGATCGACAGAACAAGGCCCAGTTCATTTTTAGAGTACAGTACAATCACTCCAAAATAGATGATGATAACTCACACACCTGCATCACGAGCTGCACTTTCTTTGCGTGCCTGTTTAGCCTTTCGCTCAGCAGCCTCTGAAGGATGTGTTCGTTTCTACGCCATCATAAGTCACTGACTTAAAGTCAGTCAGCTACAGAAAAGTTTTTTGTACTAAAGTACTAAAGCCTGCTGCTGTTATACCAGTACCAAAGAAGGAAAATGCTGCCGTGGATGACTTTAACAATTTTCGTACCATCTCAAATCTTCCGGGTTTTTTTTGCAAAAATACTTGAGCTTGTTGTTGCCTCTCAATTGTGTAATCATCTTGTAGGTACCTTCCAAAATACAGCTAAATAAATAAAGTGCTTATTACATATCTGGGTAAATTCAATGAAAACTACATTTCACATAATCCTTTTTTCGGGGGTGAATTGTAATTTGTTTTCCGTAGAGTAGTCTAAGCCGATATGTTTTCTGTGTAGTTACACTCTTAGCCAATCAGAGATCACCTTTGTTGGGGAGTGGAGAAAAGAGAGGAAGGAGTGGGGAAGAGATGTGAAGAGCACATGGAGGGAATGACACGCAGGAGCAGAGTAGGAAAAGAAACTAAGTTTAACGCAGAGGTAACGATGTAGATTTGTATTTGTAGACTAAAGTACTGTTACAGTAGTGGCACAAATATCATTTTGCAGCTAAGAGTCTTGTGCCACTCGCAGTTTGGTGACTTTGTGACCCGTAGTTTTAAGTGAAGTGCAGCTAGGTTATCAGCGTTTGTTGTTCTCTCTAGCTTTGAGCAAGTGCTAAGTATAAACTGTAACCCGTGGAAATTTAAGCTAGTGCCTTTGTGAGAGACGGGCAGCTGTAATCGCCAGCCGGGTTCACCGTGTTACTGGAGAGACAAGGACTGTGGAGGATTGTGTTAGTTAGCAACTGTAACTACGGCCATGTAAGGAGGGCCAGACCTGCGCTGCTGAATAGACTATTATCTGTTGAACCTTGCTTACAATTGCTGCATTCAACTAGCTCGTTACCTCTAACTCCGCAAATTTTCCTCTTCGAGATGCATGAGTAATGGAGAGTTTTGAGTAGCAGTTCATTATAGGAGCCCAGGAGGGTTTTTTTTGTATGTGCACCATCTCATGGGCTGCAAAAAAAAACCCCAAAAAACCCAAGCGCTTGGTAAAGTTTTGAACATTTACAAAAGTTTGAACAGTTTAAATCCAAAACTATACTGTTAATTGTGATAAAATTAGAAATTACATTCAACTGTAACCTGTTAAATGTTTGTTTAGCCAAACTCTGGTATATTCTTGTGAGAGGAAGAAATGAGTATTTGCATTTTTGAGACTAAGGCATGAGGTGATATCTTAAGAAAACATAAAAAGAGAAACGATTGAATACAGCACAGAAAAAAAACAGAATATAGGAAAATATATTTATTTTTGTTATACATATTACTTGGCTGCTTTGAACTTTTCACTTTAATAAGGTTTGTAGATATTTGACATTCATGACATTTGTTTCTGGGGAATACCCATACAGCTCATAGTATGTGAGTGAAGTAGTTCCTCAGTGGAGGCACCGCGCTGTTATTTCTTGATTATTCCTTTGTAGTTACTTATGCCTGTGATAATACCATCTACTGGTAAAGAGAATTTAAGCCAATTCACCATCAACTGCCTAGTACTCAGGACCCTGTTAAGTAAAACCTTTTAAAGTAGTAATCTCATCTAATATTACACTTCCAGTGCCAAGAAGGTGTTACAATCTTACAATTAATAACCTCTTAGAACCCCTTCAGTCAGGTTTTCGTAAATTTCACAGCACTGAAACGGCGTTGGGCAAAGTTACCAATGACTTGTTGATGGACTCTGATTCTGGAGCTACTTCTGTTCTTATTCTTCTTGATCTTAGAGCCGCCTTCGATACTGTGGATCATGGTCTTTTACTTACCTACCTTGAAAGTGTTTTTGGTGTGTCTGGGACAGTTTTAAACTGGTTTAAATCCTATTTTACTGACCATTCCCAGTTTATTTCTGTGGGTGGTTACAGGTATGACACTAGCTCTGTACTCACTGGTGTTCCTCAGGGATCAGTTTTAGGCCCTTTACTTTTCAATATTTCTCTATCTCTACTTGGGCATCTGCTGCGATCGCTTGGCCTCCATTATCACTTTTATGCTGATGATACCCAAATCTACATTCACTCAAAATCTGGTGAAAACATTGATGTTTGTTTTCTTTCTGACTGTATTTCTGAGATAAAAACGTGGATAAATAATAATTTTCTGTGCCTGAATAGCAGGAAAACGTCAGGGTTATGCATGTAACCCTGTTCCCTGAGATGGGAACAAGACGTTGCATTTAGCATAACAGTATGGGAACACCTTGCATGCGTGACTGGTATCTGAAGCTTGTGTAAAATCATGCCTCTACTTATAGGCCTGCCATGATCAGGTGACGTGGCAAATAAGCGCGTCGCATGATATATATATGGCACCTGTGAACCACTCTGCCAGCCTCTATTAACTGAATCGAAGACGCAATTCACAGGCCTGCCCTGGTATGACAAAGCTATGCAACATCTCGTTCCCTTCTCAGGCAACAGGGTTACATGCGTAACGCCGACGTTCCCTTTCAAAGGGAACTTCGACGTTGCATTTAGCATAACATTATGGGAATACCTACTCCGTCATACCGAGGGTACGGCCTGCTCAAAAATAACGAATGAATGTGTGCACACCTGCAGGGAACCACCCTGCAGCCGCACACACATCCTGCAAGGATACCCCTTTGGACAAAGACTTCGAGGAGGCGACCGCCCTAATGGACTGAGCTCTTATGCCCAGAGGCGTGGCGAGACCGTGTGTTGTAAGCCCTAGAGATTGTTTCCACTATCCAATTAGAGATGCACTGCTTTGACACAACATCACCTTTCCTGTCACTGCCAAAGCAGACCAGTAGCTGCTCCGACTTACCCCACTGGCCGGAGCGGTGGATGTAAGTACGGAGAGCCCTTACTGGACACAGCCGGTACATCCTCTCTTGTTCCGGTGTGAAGAACAGAGCAGGGCAGAAAGCCTGCAACACCACAAGGTGGGCAGCCAATGTAGGCACTTTAGGAATATAATCCAGCCTAGGATACAGGAAGGCCTTGGCAAATCCAGGGGTAAAGTCGACGCAGGTAGGGGCAACAGAGAGAGCTTGTAGACCTCCCACTCGCTTGAGAGATGTCAGGGCCAGTAAAAGAGCTAACATTAGAGTCAGAAGCTTCTCAGAGGCTGACTCTTAGGGCTCAAATGGGACCCGTGACAGACCTTCCAAGATCCCAGCAAGCTCCCAGGAAGGTTTGCGGGGCACGCAGATGGGCCTCAGCCGTCTGACACCACGGATAAACCTCGAAGTTAGAGGATGTTGCCCCACAGAGGCTCCATGAACCTGGGCGTGGCTGGCCGAAACAGCGGCCACGTAACCCTGATTGTAGAAGGAGCCACCCTGCTGAGAAACGTTCTCGTAAGAACTCCAGGACTGTAGCTATTGCGCAGTTCACTGGGTCTAGCTCACGTTCCTCCCACAACAAGACAAAAAGCCGCCACTTGAGCGCATACAATTGCCTTGTGGATGGTGCTATAGCATTTAACATGGTCTCTACAACCTCAGTTGCAAGACCAGAATCAATGAGCTGGTGCCCCTCAGGGACCAGACCCACAGTTTCCATAGTTCTGGCTGAGGGTGATAAATCAGCCCTCCAGCTTGAGACAGTAGATCCACTCTAAGGGCTCAAATGGGGCACCTGACAGACCTTCCAGGACCACAGAAGGTCCCAGGAAGGTATGTGTGGCCTGCAGATGGGCCTCAGACGCCTGACACCATGCATGAACCTCGAAGTTAGAGATTGTTACCCCACAGAACCTCCATCAACAGGGGCGTGGCTGGCCGAAACAGCGGCCAAGTAACAATGATTGTAGAAGGAGCCCACCCCGCTGAGAAATGTTCTTGTAAGAACTCCAGGACTGTAGCTATTGCACAGTTCACTGGGTCTAGCTGACATTCCTCACACCACAAGACAAAAAGTAGCCACATGAGTGCATACAATTTCCTTGTGGATGGTGCTCTAGCATTTAACATGGTTTCTACAATCTCAGTTGTGAGACCAGTGTCTATGAGCTGGTGCCCCTCAGGGGCCAGACCCACAGTTTCCATAGTTCTGGCCGAGGGTGATAAATCAGCCCGCCGGCTTGAGACAGTAGATCCCCTCTAAGGGCTCAAATGGGGCACCCGGCAGACCTTCCAGGACCACAGAAGTTCCCAGGAAGGTATGCACGGCCTGCAGATGTGCCTCAGCCGCCTGAGACCACGCATAAACCTCGAAGTTAGAGATTCTTGCCCCACAGAAGCTCCATCAACAGGGGCGTGGCCGGCCGAAATGGCGGCCACGTAACCCTGATTGTAGAAGGAGCTCACCCCTCTGAGAAATGTTCTTGTAGGAGCTCCAGGACTGTAGCTATTGCGCAGTTTACTGGGTCTAGAGTGGATCCCTGCAGACGGGAATCTCCCAAGGAGTACCATCTCGCAGGGATATTATCTCTCAGAACTATATTCCAGCTGGCCAAAAAGGTGCTACTAGCAGTCTGTCTTGGCAAACTCTCGCTAGAGCTTGTGGGAACAGAGTGATGGGGGGAGCAGCATACAGATGTGAACTCAGCCACATGTGCACCATGGCGTCCAGCCCTAATTGTATGGGAGGAGTGAGGGCAAACCACAGCGGGCGATGTGTTGTCTCCTCAGAGGCGAACACACGCCATCCCGCTTGGCCAAACCTCGCCGTATGGACTCCACCCCAATAGTCTCCCAAGATCCAGCTTGATCTTGCTCAGTGTTGATAGGATTGACACTACACATGTTGGGGATAGAAATGCCCTCATCGTAGTAGAATCCTATAACCCCAAGAAAAGTTGTCCACTGCACCGGGGAAAGCATACTTTTCTGAGATTCAACCTGAGCCCCAGGCTCTTCATGTGGGTGAGAACAACATCTCGATGTTGAACCGCCAGTTCCCTGGATCATGCTAGAATTAAACAGTCGTCCAGGTAGTTTGGTACACAGATGCCCTGGAGTCACAATGGAGCCAGAGAGACACTTGCACTTTGTGAAGGTGCGAGGGGATAAAGCTACCGATATTCCTATGTGGAAATATGCACCTTTTAGATCTATCGCCACAAACCAGTTCTCGGACTGAATCTGTGGCACGATAAGTTTGAGTGTCGGCATCTTGAACCTGTATGTCCGAAGAGTACAGTTCAGATGACGCAGATCTAAAATTGGCCGCATACTCACACTTTTTTGCGGAACAGGAAATAATGGCTGTAAACCTCCCACCCTTCGGGAACGGGGTACATGTTCTATGGCCCCAATTATCCAAAAGGGAACTTACTTCCTGCGCTAACGTCGGGCTCTGGTCTGTGCTGACTGCTGTGGTGAGCACACCTGTGAATGGGGGGGGGGGGCGTCGAGCTATAACTATGATCCGCGAGGCTCTGAAACCCGACTCGCTTCAGCTTCCAGGAAAAGAGCGAATCACAAGCCAAGCTGCTTAATGTAGGCATTACCATGCGCAGGCTCTCAAGGCTGCCATCGCATACTACACCGCTAACACTTCACCCAGAAAGTGTGCACTTTTCCCCTTGATGAAACGGGAGCAAGCCGTAACACACTTCTTGAATTCTTACTCGCTCATTACTTACCTCTCTTTTCCTCTAAAAAAGGGATAGAAAAGTTAAGAGATTTTGAGAAAATAACGAGTAGAAATGAAGCGTTTTTGTCACACAAACAACAGACATGTAATCTCGCTGAAGATAATAAGGCTGGCAGCATGGTTCACAGGTGCCATATATATATCATGCAATATATAGCCTACGCTGCCTATAGGTAGTGCCGGCCTTGCACACACCTAACTATTCAATTGACACAATTCTTTTACACCGGTCTGTGTCTGTGTGTGTGATCTGTTGGTTTCCAGAACTTTTGGGGCCAAAACAAAACCATCCTCATCAAATGCTCGTGTGCAGAATCTATCATTAATTATATTCAACCATCTTGCTTGTGTACTCAGAAACATCAACTGAACTCACTAAGATCAGCTGTGACTCTCTCAGGCAGGGTTGATCACCTTGTTTTTTTTGTTTTAATCGTTTGAACATATAGCATGGGGTGCACGGTGGTTTAGTGGTTAGCATGTTCGGATCACACTGACAGGGTTGGGAGTTCGAGTCCCACTGCTGCCCTGTGTGTGGAGTTTCTTCCGAGTACTCTGGTTTCCTCCCCCAGTCCAAAGACATGCATGGTAGGCTGATTGGCATGTAGAAAATGTCTGTAGTGTATGAATGGGTGTGTGAATTTGCCCTGCAATGGATTGGTAAGCTGTCCTGGGTGTACCCTGCCTTGTGCTCCCTGGGATAGTGTCCAGGTTCCCTCCGACCCTGTGTTATAAGTGGTATAAATAATGGCTGGATTAGCTACACTAGCATTTTGCTCAGTAGAGGGAGATTTCAGACTGGAGGATGAACTCTGAGTCAGGATCAGCTGTGAGACTCATGGAATGTTACCTGCTCACTGGTTTTGTTTCCCCTGGATCACATGAACCTATTTCAACAACAAATGTATTAGTGTTTGTCCTCACTTCTGTGTAATTTCTTGCTGTTTGAGGTACCACGTGCTTGATCAGTGTTCATGGTGTCCTCATATTGCCTAACTCACAGGTTCCTAACCCTGGTCTACCCATTGTCCACCCCAGTAACCCCAGTCCTGCACATTTCAGCGCTTCAGTGTGTTACTGCAGACAAAACACTAAAATGTGCAGAACAGGGAACACTCCAGGACCAGGGATTGGAAGCTGTGGGCTAACTAATACATTCTAGGTACATACTGATGTTTAAAGTGTAACGTGTCTCTTGGTATGTGGAAATTCACTATATAAGGAATACTTATGATTTTTTTAACTGAATATTTATTTCACTTCAGTGTGAGTAACATACAGGGGTACAATCATACAATCACTTTAATCTCACTCAAACACATCCTCAGTGTAGATGCTTTCTCTCGATTAGTTCAGGCTGAAGACAATTCAATATACAGGACACTTAGAAAATTATACAGCCAAAGGTTATATAGTTATATTTTATATACTATATGGTGTAAAACCAAGTGTTATTATTATTATTATTATTATGTATTTTTCATATACTGAGACAGATGCATTGGTGATTTGTGTACGATGTGCATAATCAATAATGTGCAGCAAAAGTGTTTACTGATTCAAAAGGCTTTTATTAATAATTCAAAGCAGGACATTGCAGTGATACACACACTTAACACATATTTAGGTGATAAGAAGAAGAGCTGAGTTAAAGTGAGGAGTGTGTGAGCTCACATGTCAATAACTCAGATGAAATGATGAAAGTGGGACATTTGAGCAGTAAAGGCCACATGGAGCACACAGTGAAGGAGTAGAAGGTGAGCTGAGTAACGTGTGTGTGAGCTCACAGCTCTGAGCACTGCTCTGTGTTCACTGTGCTCACCACAGGTGGTTGGTTGTCCTTGGAGGCCTCACAGGTCACCACCTTGTTCCTCCACTGACACGGGTGGAGGCTCAGCGTGCTGCTCCAGCTGTAGAGGCCGTCCGCCTGCAGAACTGCGGTGCTGCGGCTCTCCCCCGAGCTCCAGTTGCTCCCATCAACCTTCCAGCTCAGCCTCCAGTCCGAGGGGAAGCCCTTGTAGGCCACACACACGAGTGTGACCTTCTCCTGCTGCAGCTCCACACTGGAGGGGGGCAACACCGTCACACTGGGCTGGGTGAGGCCTAGACACACACACACACACACACACACACACAGTTGAGAAAGGAACGGACAGCTGTCAGTCACTCAGGCTTCGTTTCAGCTCGCTGTGTGTGTTTCACTTCCCTTTATATCTTACAGAGCAGAACTGAGTTCAGTGGAGCATCACAAACGTTTCACATTCAATTCAAATACTTTTACATCTTAAATCTATAATGATTTATATTACTGTGATCACTGGAAGTTCAAATCTAACTGTACAGAATATTCAATAATCTGAAATATTACAATTATTTTATAAATAATAAACAGCGTTTAAAATACAATTTATTTATTATTTACGGAAATTCAGTTCATGCTTCCACATTTAACTCTGTTTATGGACTCACAGTCTCTGAGATATTAAATATAGTTAAATATAGTTACTGCAATTCAACAAAAAAAGTCAGTAATATACACAAACAATGAAATCTATTTTGTTTGTAGATTTAAATTAAATTGAGCTACTCGCACTGAAGTCAGATACATTTTCTGAAACTTCTAAAATAAGAAAAATGAGAAACAAAATGAACACAATTTAATTTAGTCAATAATCTGAACACACTCCATTTCAGTCATTAATCTGAACACACTCTATTTCAGTCCGTAATCTGAACACACTCCATTTCAGTCATTAATCTGAACACACTCCATTTCAGTCATTAATCTGAACACACTCCATTTCAGCCATTAATCTGAACACACTCCATTTCAGTCAATAATCTGAACACACATCATTTCAGTCATTAATCTGAACACACTCTATTTCAGTCATTAATCTGAACAATGCATTTCAGTCATTAATCTGAACACACTCCATTTCAGTCATTAATCTGAACACACTCCATTTCAGTCATTAATCTGAACACACTCCATTTCCGTCATTAATCTGAGCACACTCCATTTCAATCATTAATCTGAACACACTCTATTTCAATCATTAATCTGAACACACTCCATTTCAGTCATTAATCTGAACACACTCTATTCCGGTCATTAATAAACATGTTACTTACGGCCCACAGACAGTTTGGTTCCTCCACCGAAAGTCCACCACAGTGATACAAACAGGTTTAGTGGCCGTACAAAAACCCTGCTGCTCTAAACTCACTGCTCTCTCCATCCATTTAAACCTCTTATTACAAAACAGCTACAAAACACCAACTTCTGTTCACATCAGCTGATTAATACACTAACTCTCTGACTGTTTTTATTACATTTTTGTGTTTTTTCTCTTTTTAAACATCAAGATTGTCAGTCTAAACTGAGGATGCAGCTAGGGAGTGATTCACACAAATAAATTACACAAACTAAAAGCTGAAAATTCACAAAATGTAGATCTGCAAATGCACAGGTTTTACCCATAATGCATCACTGAGTAAAAATGCTGATGTACTAATGATAAATTTGCAATATACGACTGAATGTGTGGAGCTAAAGTGAAAATAATTCTCCACTCCTTCTGTAGACTGATAGAAAGTTATGATATGTTTTTATGTCCTACAATAATCTAATAATTAATTTACAGTCAACATATTAGTGTGTATTTACTCACTGCCAACACTGATGCTGCTTCTTCCACCATAAATCCACTACAGTGAGAAACTCATTAACATTCAGTACAAACACCATCCAGTGAAAGTTTAAGCTTCTCTCTCTAATTCACTTATTTATGCATCTTAGACCTAAAAGTATTTTCCAGAAAATCTCCATCTGACCCCAGAAGCTAAATTCACACAGTAACTCTGTAGTAGTGTGAGATTTACAGTAAGATTGGGGGAATGTGGTAAAGGCGTCTCCATACTTAGAGGACACTTTGCATTGGCAGCACATGCTTCAGTGCTCTGGGAGTGTTTATAGCGCTGTGACTTTAACACTTCATGACTGAGAGCTGCTGCTACAGCAACTTCACCCACAGCTACCATGACTTTGATCCCCGTCTTCATCTGGACACTGATCCTCTGGACTCAAGGTCTGACACTGCTTCAGATTTTATCTCTACAATGATCTGTTCATACAAATACACTCATTGTTTCTATTATAATATTTCACTAACTTAAAATTTATGTTACATTAAAAAAAAATTTTTTTCAGAATGCAGAGGTCAAGTCACAGTAACTCAGACTCCTGCAGTGAAATCTGCTCTTCCAGGAGAAACAGTCACCATCAACTGTAGAACCAATCCGGCAGTGCATTATCACAGTTCATACGGCCACTTTTTACACTGGTATCAGCAGAAACCTGGAGAAGCTCCTAAACTCCTGATTAAGTATGCGAATCAGCTACAGTCGGGATTTCCAGCTCGTTTCAGTGGCAGTGGATCTGGATCTGATTTCACTCTGACCATCACTGGAGTCCAGACTGAAGATACCGGAGATTATTACTGTCAGAGTTACCACAGTGGTGGTGTGTTCACACAGTGTTATAGCATCGTACAAAAACCTCCCTCAGTCAGATTGTAGAGCGACTGCACTGCTGCAGCTGGGAGCGACTGCAGGTGCTGAGTTGGAGGATGTGATACGACACAATGGCACTCTGTGGAGGAGAGGAACCACACCACACTAACTCACAACTCACATTAGAAATCTCTCAAAAATCATGATATGAATACTGAGTATTTAGTGTTATATTCAATTAAACATTCAATTAAATACCTTCAGCAAAGAAAGATTTAGGATTAGATCTGAAGGCCTTTTATCAGTCTTTACAAGGAATAGATTATATTAATATACATATGAATTTACCTTCTACCTCATTTGCTTGTATTATTTCACTTTCTGGCCGCTTGCCGATAGAAAACCAGTAATGCCCCAAGTACCGCAATGGAATAATGGTGATGAATTCATCCAAATCTGGCTACCAGAACACAGACACAGCTCAATCATGGTGAGGCAGTATCTCGTGCAGGAACCACGGCTTAGAGTTGGTCTCCTTTGAGCCCAAAATTGAAATGGTGCACAAGCAATACATATGGTTAATTGTCTCCTAGGCATTGTTCTAAAAAATACTTCAATGAAGAATGTACTTTTCAGGTTTTCTAGATGGTTGTGGTTCTAGTTATCATAACTGAAACTGTTTGGTGGATTTCTTTTTTAGTCTCTATCACTTATCCTGCCGCCATTACTATCTCTGATATAAGTCACTGTTATTAATCTATTCTCAGCCTTAGTTTCTGTCTCTATGACATGACCTTCTTCAATTGCCTTCTGACACAAAATACTTTAACCATTTTGGCCCTCGTCCTCATCCATCCTTCCTCATCTCTAGGTATCAGCGTTACCCTGCTGTATTTTTCTGATTTTCATTTTGTATCCTGCACTCTTGCTCTCCCTGCCCTGCATATCACCCTCTATTTGTACTGTACCTCTCCCCCACTTCCTGAACCCTCCACTCTTTCTCTTCTTCCTCCATAAATTCCAACACCCTAGGTTTCTGCACAGATCTCAGCATGTCTAGCAGACATCTCGTCATGAATGACAGCTCATCAGCTGAAACGTCGGGATTACGCATGTAACCCTGTTCCCTGAGAAGGGAATGAGACGTTGCATTTAGCATAACAGTATGGGAATGCCCTTGCACGCATGACTGGTATCTGAAGCTTGGGTAAAATCATGCCTCTACTTATAGGCCTGCCATGATCAGGTGACATGGCAAATAAACGCGTTGCATGATATATATATAGCACCTGTGAACCACTCTGCCAGCCTCTATTATCTGAAGGGAAGACACAATTCACAGGCCTGCCCTGGTATGACAAAGCTATGCAACGTCTCGTTCCCTTCTCAGGGAACAGGGTTACATGCGTAACCCTGATGTTGCCTTTCAAAGGGAACTTCGACGTTGCATTTAGCATAACAGTATGGGAACGTAAATACCCACTCTGTCATACATAGGGTACGGCCTGTTCAACAGGACCCAAGCCCGAGGGTCACTGCAAGACACTCGAGCCCGGGGTGAAATGAATATCCAGGCTGTAATAACAAATGAAAGTGTGTGGTGTAGACCATCCCGCAGCAGCACACACATCCTGTAAGGATACCCCTTTGGAGAAAGCCTTCGAGGAGGCGACCGCCCTAGTGGAATGAGCTCTTATGCCCAGAGGTGTGGCAAGACCTCGTAAGCCATAGAGATTGCTTCCACTATCCAATTAGAGATGCGCTGCTTTGACACAGCATCACCTTTACTATCGCCGCCAAAGCAGACCAGCAGCTGCTCTGACTTACGCCACTGGCCGGAGCGGTGGACGTAAGTACAGAGAGCCCTTACTGGACAGAGCAGGTGCATCCTCTCTTGTTCCGGTGTGAGGAACAGAGGAGGGCAGAAGGCCTGCAACACCACAGGGTGGGCAGCCGATGTAGGCACTAGGCTATCCTAGGCCGGAATATAATCCGGTCTACAGGAAGGCCTTGGCTAGTCCAGGGGCAAAGTCAATGCAGGAACGGGCAACTTTTAGATTGAGCTTTTAGATCTCACACTCATTTGAGAGATGTCAGGGCCAGTAGAAGAGCTAACTCTAGAGTCAGAAGCTTCACAGAGACTGACTCTAAGGGCTCGAATGAGGCCCCTGACAGACCTTCCAAGACCACAGAATGGTCCCAGGAAGGTATTTTCAGCCTGCAGATGGGCCTCAGCCGTCTGACACCACGCATGAACCTCGGAGTTAGAGGTTGTTGCCCCACAGAGGCTCCATCAACAGGGGCGTGGTTGGCCGAAATGGCGGCCACGTAAACCCTGATTGTAGAAGTAGCCAACCCTGCTGAGAAACGTTCTTGTAAGAACTCCAGGACTGTAGCTATTGCACAGTTCACTGGGTCTAGCTAACGTTCCTCACACCACAAGACAAAAAGCCGCCACTTGAGCGCATACAGGTTCCTTGTGGATGGTGCTGTAGCGTTTAACAACCTCAGTTATGAGACCAGAATCCATGAGTTGGTGCCCCTCAGGGGCCATGCCCACAGTTTCCATAGTTCTGGCCGAGGGTGATAAATCAGCCCTCCGGCTTGAGACAGTAGATCCCTGCGGATGGGAATCTCCCAAGGAGTGCCGTCGAGCAGGGAAATTATCTCTGAGAACCATATTCGAGCTGGCCAATAAGGTGCTACTAGCAGCAGACGTAGACAGTCTTGGCGAACTCTCGCTAGAACTTGTGGGAACAGAGAGATAGGGGAGAAAGCATATAGACGTGACCTTGGCCACATGTGCACCATGGCGTCCAGCCCCAGTGGTGCAGGAGGAGTGAGGGCGAACCACAGCGGGCAGTGTGTTGTCTCATCGGAGGTGAACACATCCACTTCCGCTTGTCCGAACCTCCGCCATATGGACTCCACCACTTGTTTAGGGAGCCTCCAACCACCGGGCCTCAGTCCCTGCCTCGACAGGATGTCTGCCCCTACATTCCGGCTACCCGGAATGTACATTGCACTCACTGACAAGAACTTTCCATCTGCCCAGAGAAGGATTAGCTGCGCCTGCCTGAACAGGGGGTGTGAACCTAACCCTCCCTAGTGGTTGATATATGAGACCACCGCTGTGTTGTCTGACACAACTAGCACATGGTGGCCTGTCAACTGAGGAAGAAAGAATTTCAGTGCTAGGAATACGGTCCGCATCTCTAGGTGATTTATATGCCACTCCAGATGAGGGCCGCTCCAACGACCGTGAGCTGGACAGCCATTTAAGACTGCACCCCAGCCTGTGAGGCACGTGTCTGTAATTACCGTCTTGCGGTAAGGAGACGCCCCTAGAGTGTGACCCGAGGCTAGAAACTATGGGCACCTCCAAATACTCAGAGCACGTAGGCATCGCCGCGTGACACTGATTACTCTCAGAGGTTTCATCCTCGGATGAAACCCCCGACTTTTCAGCCACCACTGAAACGGTCTCATGTGCAATAGGCCAATGGTATGATGTTGGCTGCTGCTGCCATAAGGCCCAACAGCCTCTCGTAAAGACTGGAGGGGATGCCCAGACCTAGCTTTATCTTGCTCAAAGTTGATAGGATCGATTGTACGCGTGTTGGGGATAGAAACGCCCTCATCATAGTAGAATCCCATATAACCCCTAGAAAAGTTGCCCTCTGCACTGGAGAAAGCATACTTTTCTTGAGGTTCAACCTGAGCCCCAAGCTCCTCATGTGGGCAAGAACAACATCTCAATTTTGAACTGCCTGTTCCCTGGATCGTGCTAGAATTAACCAGTCGTCCAGGTAGTTTAGTACGCGGATTCCCTGGAGTCGCAAGGGAGCCAGAGCAGCATCCATGCACTTTGTGAAGGTGTGAGGGGATAAAGCTAGCCCGAAGGGAACAACCCGAAATTGGTATGTGTTTTCTCCAAATGCAAACCTCAGGAACTTCCTGTGACTGGGCGATATTCCTATGTGGAAATATGCATCTTCCAGATCTATCGTCACAAACCAGTCCTCGGACTGAATATGTGGCACGATAAGTTTGAGCGTCAGCATCTTGAAACTTTATGTCCAAAGAGTACAGTTCAGATTATGCAGATCTAAAATTGGCCACATACTCCCATCTTCTCCCATCAGGAAATAACGGCTGTAAGAACCTCCTTCCCTTAGGGAACGGGGTACATGTTCTATGGCCCCTTTGTCCAAAAGGAAACTTACTTCCTGCGCTAACAGAGGGCTCTGCTCTGTGCTGACACCTGTGGGGAGCACACCTCTGAACCGGGGGGGTCGAGCTCTGAAGTGGACCTGGTAACCCTTTTCTATGGTAGACAGAACCCATGGGGACACATTTGGCAGTATTTTCCACGCTACCAAATGGTCTTTCAGTGATGTTAGCTTCCTTGCCTGCTTTGCTTTTATGATCATTCTTAGATCAGGCCTCTTAGCAGGCTGTGGCTGTGACCGCCCGGTCCCCCTGGCTTTCTGCGGGGGGAGGCGGGCCACCACACTCGTTTTCTGCATCTTCCTCGCACCAGCGCTGGCCCAGGCTCCACTCATAGAGGCCCGTGCGAACTCGACACGACGGGGAGGGAACTGGCTGAACGCTGGCGTTTGCTTTTTTGCTTCGCGAAACCTGTCGGCGATGGCATTAACCGCGTCGCCAGACAGGCCGGAAGGTTTAACAGGGGCATTCAGCAAGGAGACGTTATCTTTGTCCCCCATCCCTAGGAGGTTGAGCCATAGGTGCCTCTCCGCCACAACCAGGCTACCCATTGAACGGCCGATATGATGGACCGTTTGTTTGGTCTCGCGGAGAGATAAATCTGTGGCATGGCGCAGCTCTGCAATGGCACCCTCTACCGACTCCTTGGAGTCAGCAAGGGTGTTTTGGCTTTCCATAGGGGAAGGAGGAGTCGCGACGCGACCTCTAAAGTCAGGCGGAGAGCCGGACCCGGAAGACAGCAAGAGATAGAGCAGCGCTTGTCTCCGGCTCCTCTTCCAAATCCATACAAGAACCGCACGACTTTAGCCGGCTGGCTGCCTTGGCAGCGGCCGGCCCAGATCCGCGAGGCTCTGAAACCCAACTCCCTTCCGACAAGAAGAGAGCGAGCCGAGAGCGTAGCTGCCTAATCGGGAAATGCACGCAATGCTGACAGTCAGACCCCTTGAGGGCTGCTGTAGCATGCTCTACGCCCAAACACTTCACACAGAAAGCGTGTCCGTCTCCTCCTATGATGAAATGGGAGCAAGGCGTAACACACTTCCTGAAATCCCTCTCGCTCATTATTTCACTCTCTTTTCTTTTCTTTTCTTTTTCTAAAAAAGGGATAGAAAAGTTTAGATATTGAGAAATACAGAGTAGAAATGAAGCGTTTCTTTTTTTTTTCTTTGTCACACGAACCACAGACATGCAGTCTCACTGAAGATAATAAGGCTGGCAGCGTGGTTCACAGGTGCCATATATATATCATGCGACGCGCTTAATTTCCACGTCACCTGATCGTGGCAGTCCTATAAGTAGAGGCATGATTTTACACAAGCTTCAGATACCGGTCACGCGCGCAAGGGCATTCCCATACTGTTATGCTAAATGCAACGTCGAAGTTCCCTTTGAAAGGGAACCTCGAGGTTACGCATGTAACCCTGTTCCATGAGTAGGAAATGAGATGTTGCATACTGTTATGCTAAATGCTTTGAAAGGGAACTAAGTCTCAGACACACTGAGCTGCTGTATTTCCCTGGAGATCCTTCTCCATGTCAAGATTTTTTGATTTCCCAGAAGAACTATTGGATCACACCATCTGACAACACAGGAAACCTTGAGCTAGTTCTGAACAACCGTTTAAACTTCTCTCCATATATTCCTAACCTGATTTGGACATGCAGGTTTCTCATTTACATCAGGAGGATCTGGTCAGTTCTATCCAAAGAGATCATTCAAGATCTTGTTCAGTCCTTTATTATCTTGATATTAGTCTACTGCAGTAAACACAAGTTTATACCTCTTGTATTTCTACTTAGAACAGCTGAACACAAATATATAGTTTGTAACCAGATCTTATTTATATGCACTTAACATGTATGTATTATATTTACCTTAAGAACATACTATTTACAGGTACTGTGTGCTCACCTACACAAACACCATAATAAACTTCTACTCCTTAGTGCAGTTGCAGGCCCAATGCACGACTCATGTTTATTGTGGCCTAAAAACAAATTCGGTCTAAGAGCTAAATGAAGTAAAACTCACTCACGGGTTAGGAGTAACTGGCTGCACTCCGGTCACGGTGGCACAATGTCTTTGTTGTCAGTGTGAGGATTTCCAGTATTGCCAGAGGAAGTCTGAACTTCATGGCAACTCGACCACTGTATGTGAGATCCTTGGAGTCTCTGTGGCCTAGCCACAGCTTTTAAACTCACTTTGGTTTGCTGGGAGAGCTCGCCTCCGTTAATGTCTGTGTCACTCCGTGTGAGAAATGCTAATGGATACTGAGCTAACGAGGAGGCTGGATACCCGTTAGCTCAGTATCCATTAGCATTTCTGATTCAGTGTTAGATGTTTTGGATGGAAAGTCCAATGTCCTCCACTTTTGTCAAGTACAGTTAATCTCAAGTCATTGAACTAACAACCGCTATCTATACATGACGCAACTTTCAACACACTGTCAACCACAACGCTCTTGTTTTCTCTCTCTTCATGCCATTCTCTCTCATTCTATCCTCCACATTACCAGCTTATTCCAGTCCTGATGAAGACCTTGACCTGAATGAAATTACGCATACAACAGAAATACAATGAAAATATAAATGAAGTACTGCCCTGTCATAACCAAGCACAAACAAATACTAAATATAATAACATTTTCCATAACACCACAAACTGAGAACATCATACCCAACAGAAATGAAAGAGAATATATTATCTTTCCTCTCCTACTGGGCTACACTGAGATTCTGAGCTTTATTTGAGGAAAAATAACTCAATTTCAATCAGTTTTAATTTAATGATGTGGTTAGAAAAGGTATGAACACTAGTCTGTCCCTAATCCAACAGTAAATACTAATTTGAGTGACATGTTCAGACCACACTGAAAAAATACATATCCTGCCTTCTAATTTTAGTTCAAATCATTCACCTTTTATTTTTACACACTTTTGTACATTTAAGTATCGACACAGTGTAACTGTTTTTTACTCATTCAGCATGAGCTGAAAGTCATAAACTACATTCCTGTAAGTATCTGCTTACTAGTTCAGTCATGATTAACTCAGAGCAGTCTGTTGTCTCTGGGCCATGATGGTGCTGACAGACCCATCACTACATGAGCAAGACTAAATAAAGATTAAATATCAATTAGAGCTCTTTCTTCTCCTGCTGTTATAAAGAGAGGAGAGTGAGAACTTCAGTAAAGGTCATCAGGAGATTTGAGAGACAGCTGTAATTTCCACTGTTTTCTGGAGATTTCACAGTCGTGTCTTCATGCACTGGGTGTAACAACCTCATTCATTTCTGTGATTAACAGCCTACAAATCTGTCTGACAGACAGCCCTGTGTTCTCAACAAACAGCAAGTGTTAAGAAGTGATGAGGGTGTGTGTAGTACATTACCTGCTCTGCTCATACATTACAGCGGAAGACTCCTTTCAGGACTTTCAAATTGAGGACATTTCCTAGAATATGTGCGTCATCTCAGAGAGAAAGATCAAGTCCTGTAGGAGCCTGATCTGACTGTGTGAACATGAACAATGAACAAGATTTCGGTCTTGAATAGGACTCTATTACTGCCTTAATATGTGTTTCCTTGTTTTTTTTAGCACTTTACTTTCTGGGTCGTTCTTCTTTTATATTTTTTTTAAAACTTGTTTTCCTTGTCCAGGTTATAATAGTTTAAATTCTTGTTTTGCCCTGTGCCTACCTGTGTTTATAACTTGAGTATGGATCTGAGAGAGGTTTCATCCTGATCAAGGTTGGTATTTCCTTTTAAAATCACAGAGAAAATATTTTTTTATGTTTTCTCTTGACTCAGTTTGTTCTTTAATGTATTTTATTGGATTGTGTTAAAATGTTTAAAAGGTTTATGCAAATTCTCACCAATCACAGAAATAAGAAATGAAAGTTCTATTGCATGAACAGCTCTGAGTCCCAGAATAGATCAACACTTTCAGCAGATGTTCATGGTTCTTCAGCCAAACTCAGTCAAGCACAGCACAAGACACTTCACTAGTGAAAAAGGAGACATGCTTTCCACATTGAAGCTTTATTTCAGCATAGCTACACCACTGACACCACCTCAGACTGCTAAGCGTGTTTTAAAGTGTACATTTGAATTCTAGTGGACTTCACAGCGGCTCTTTCGGAACGAGGCGATCTGAGTGGTGTCGTGGTGGGACACGGTACAGCCGAACACCTCGGCCTCTTCCCAGCGTTCTTTGCTGAGGGTCAGGGTGCTGCTGCGGCTGTAGATGCCGTTCTTCTGTTCTTCTGTACTGGTCAGAACCCCCTCGTTCACCTCGGCACCGTCTACGGTCCAGCTCAGCAGCGCCCCCTGTGGAGAATAGGCCGAGAGCAGGCAGAGCAGCGAGGCCGATCCTTCAGAGAGCTGCAGAGAGGAGGGAGGGAGCAGAGACACGGAGGGCTTCACCACCGGACCAGCTGCAGAACACACACACACACACACACACACACACACACACAAAGATATTAATGTTAATGTGAACTCTATCATAATGAACATGGTGATATTTGGTCATTCAGTTTAATGGCTGTAGAACAGATGCAGTAGTTTATCTGCACATCGTACAACAGAACACAATTCTGATAACGTCATCCAACCAAACTGCAGCCGAACAAAACAATCTCCATCTTCTGATCAAAACACACTGTGCTAAAAATAACCATCACACCAGGGTAAAGTTATCTTTATCCAGTAAAGTTATCTTTGTTCAATTTTTTAGATTATCTTAATAATTATTTATGGCTTATCATTAATGGGAAATTAGCAATAAACGATTATTGTTCATTCTTCACTGTTACACAAATTTCCATTGTGATGATGAATTAGAGTAACACAAAGCAACAATTACATCAACTAAAAGCTAACATTTCACCTGAATCTTAAAAAGAGATGAAGTGAATTTTACAAAATGACACGAAAGCAGAGTGTTTATAGAAGCAGCTCTCTCCTCTTCACATCACATTTCTCTATTTTATAGAAAAGATCTACAGTATGTGTTTTTATAAATGTCACATCATTTATTTTTAGTAAATCTATACATTTCATTGAATTGTGTAAATAAACTAATAAATCGATGAGGTTTTAGGAAAAAAAAAGGCACTTACTTTTCATAATGAGTTTAGTTCCTCCACCGAAAGTCCACCACAGTGATACAAACAGGTTTAGTGGCCGTACAAAAACCCTGCTGCTCTAAACTCACTGCTCTCTCCATCCATTTAAACCTCTTATTACAAAACAGCTACAAAACACCAACTTCTGTTCACATCAGCTGATTAATACACTAACTCTCTGACTGTTTTTATTACGTTTTAGTGTTTTTTCTCTTTTTAAACATCAAGATTGTCAGTCTAAACTGAGGATGCAGCTAGTGAGTAATTCACACAAATAAATTACACAAATTAAAAGCTGAAAATTCACAAAATGGAGATCTGCAAATGCACAGGTTTTTTACCCATAATGCATCACTGAGTAAAACTGCTGATGTACTAATGATGAATTTGCAATATACGACTGAATGTGTGGAGCTAAAGTGAGAATAATTCTCCACTCCTTCTGTAGACTGATAGAAAGTTATGATATGATGTTTAAGTCCTACAATAATCTGATCATTAATTTACAGTCAACATATTAGTGTGTATTTACTCACTGCCAACATTGATGCTGCTTCTT
Organism: Ictalurus furcatus; assembly: GCF_023375685.1. Classification (NCBI taxonomy): domain Eukaryota; kingdom Metazoa; phylum Chordata; class Actinopteri; order Siluriformes; family Ictaluridae; genus Ictalurus; species Ictalurus furcatus. The sequence goes on from NC_071268.1 coordinate 25,197,637, forward strand.
CCACCATAAATCCACTACAGTGAGAAACTCATTAACATTCAGTACAAACACCATCCAGTGAAAGTTTAAGCTTCTCTCTCTAATTCACTTATTTATGCATCTTAGACCTAAAAGTATTTTCCAGAAAATCTCCATCTGACCCCAGAAGCTAAATTCACACAGTAACTCTGTAGTAGTGTGAGATTTACAGTAAGATTGGGGGAATGTGGTAAAGGCGTCTCCATACTTAGAGGACACTTTGCATTGGCAGCACATGCTTCAGTGCTCTGGGAGTGTTTATAGCGCTGTGACTTTAACACTTCATGACTGAGAGCTGCTGCTACAGCAACTTCACCCACAGCTACCATGACTTTGATCCCCGTCTTCATCTGGACACTGATCCTCTGGACTCAAGGTCTGACACTGCTTCAGATTTTATCTCTACAATGATCTGTTCATACAAATACACTCATTGTTTCTATTATAATATTTCACTTACTTATATTATAAGGTGTATTATTACAATTTTTTTTTTTCAGAATGCAGAGGTCAAGTCACAGTAACTCAGACTCCTGCAGTGAAATCTGCTCTTCCAGGAGAAACAGTCACCATCAACTGTAGAACCAATCCTCAGGTGTACCAAGGTTGGGATTATCAACCTTTAGCTTGGTATCAGCAGAAACCTGGAGAAGCTCCTAAACTACTGATCATAAAAGCAAATCAGCTACAGTCGGGTATTCCAGCTCGTTTCAGTGGCAGTGGATCTGGATCTGATTTCACTCTGACCATCAGTGGAGTCCAGACTGAAGATGCAGGAGATTATTACTGTCAGAGTTACCATTATATCAGTAGCACCAACCTGTTCACACAGTGTTATAGAGTCGTACAAAAACCTCCCTCAGTCAGATTGTAGAGAGACTGCACTGCTGCAGCTGGGAGCGACTGCAGGTGCTGAGTTGGAGGATGTGATACGACACAATGACACTCTGTAGAGGAGAGGAACCACACCACACTAACTCACACCTCACATTAGAAATCTCTCAATAATCATCACACCACACGGCACACAGTCCATCACGTCCACTACTGCAAGATAAATAGTTTCCTGATGTTTTAAACTGTCATGGTGCAAACTGTGAAAAATAGTTCTATGTGCTATTAGTCTGTCTATATTCACTCCCTTTATATAAACACACTCTTCATCTAATATCCTGTAGATAGACGTGATCCCACCAGTCAGACACTCACACACACACACATAGCCGGTTCTAGACATTTGGAGGCCCCCCGCACTCCTCCTATGACAACATGTTTTTTCCCATTACTTTAAAATGTTAACTTAACTTGATTCAACTTTTTTGCCATGATTTGTTCAGTAATTTATTTACAGTAACACACAAATCCACTATTTGAGATAACAAACAGTTTTGCCAACTCTATATAGTAACATGAGAAAAAAAATACAAAACACCATTACATTGCCAACAAATAATAACAGATGAACACTTCCTGCACACCACTTCAGTAAATGAACATCAGTGCCTTTATGGTTTTTTCCTAGCTGGGTATGGACAGGATTTCCCCCTCCTATTGACCCAGTATGGACTATAGATATAGTCATATTATGTGTTGTAGTGCAATACCTTAAATATGCACTATATACACAAATCAATTGCTAGTGGAAGTGAAAGAGACAAACTACTACACAGAAAGAATAGTTCATTTCTACATAAAATTGTATGCTTATTTTTTATTAAATATAACAATAATATTTATGATTTGAAAACTAAATGAAGTATTATGTTAGAGCAGTAATGTAAACATCAGCACAATTTAGTGCGCCGTCTTCTCTTCTATGAAGTTCTCCGCTGCTCCGGAGTCGATGAGTGCTGAAAGAACAAAAGAACGGCCTGAATGTTCTATCACAACTGGTACAAAAATACGTGAGATGTACATGACTGTTTAGGACTCACCAGGGCATAACAAGGTGGGTTGTCAGTGCACCTCCCGTTCCCTCGGCGCCTCCTGTGCGGGCATTGGTGGACGGCGTGGGTGTCCTCACCGCAGTAGAAGCACCGGGACTCGTTACGTCTTCTCTCCCTCTCCTCCTCGCGGGTCCGTGCCCTTCCGAGCTGCATGGGTTCGCTCGCTGCGCCCGGCTCAGCTGGCAGTAAACCGTGCGGTATGGGACGGTTGGTACGGCGCAGACGATCCAGCCTCATAGTCAGATCCACGAGGTCATCAAAAGTTAGCTGTTCACCCCGACAGGCCAACTCTTGCAGTAACTCCGGATTGAGGCCACGGCGAAACGCGGTCTTAAGGGCTGGTTCGTTCCAGCCACTTCGGGCAGCGATAGTGCGAAATTCTAGCGCGTACTCTCTTGCGGTACGAGAGCCCTGTTTGAGTTGCATGAGCTCATCACCAGTCTCCCAGCCATCAGGAGAATGGTCAAAGGCGCGCTGGAACCGGGCGAGGAAGTCACCTAATGAGGGTCTGACACCGCCTAATCGCTCGCACTCCACTGTGGCCCACGCCAGGGCTGCACAATTTAGAAGATACACAGACAGTTGAGGAACTTTTTTTTTAATACTCTAGTGTGTTTGCTCTTTGATTTTGATTAAAACTTCTTTACTTTTACTTTAGTATTTTGCTCCCGATCCTGACACAATGTCATTGTACGTGCGAATTCAAAGTGTCTGACAGTCTCGACGCGTCCACGGCGCTCACGCTCTTTTGAACTCAGAATAAACCAGCAAATGATCTATCCTGAAATGACTCTGATCGACAGAACAAGGCCCAGTTCATTTTTAGAGTACAGTACAATCACTCCAAAATAGATGATGATAACTCACACACCTGCATCACGAGCTGCACTTTCTTTGCGTGCCTGTTTAGCCTTTCGCTCAGCAGCCCCTGAAGGATGTGTTCGTTTCTGCGCCATCATAAGTCACTGACTTAAAGTCAGTCAGCTGCAGAAAAGTTTTTTGTACTAAAGTACTAAAGCCTGCTGCTGTTACACCAGTACCAAAGAAGGAAAATGCTGCCTTGGATGATTTTAACAATTTTCGTCCCATCTCAAATCTTCCGGTTTTTTTATGCAAAACCGCAAAAATGCAAAAAACATACTTGAGCGTGTTGTTGCCTCTCAATTGTGTAATCATCTTGTAGGTACCTTCCAAAATACAGCTAAATAAATAAAGTGCTTAATACATATCTGGGTAAATTCAATGGAAACTACATTTCACATAATCCTTTTTTTGGGGGTGAATTGTAATTCATTTTCCGTAGAGTAGTCTAAGCCAATATGTTTTCTGTGTAGTTACACTCTTAGCCAATCAGAGATCACCTTTGTTGGGGAGTGGAGAAAAGAGAGGAAGGAGTGGGGAAGAGATGTGAAGAGCACATGGAGGGAATGACACGCAGGAGCAGAGCAGGAAAAGAAACTGAGTTTAACGCCGAGGTGACGATTTGCAGATTTGTATTTGTAGACTAAAGTACTGTTACAGTAGTGGCACAAATATTATTTTGCAGCTAAGAGTCTTGTGCCACTCACAGTTTGGTGACTTTGTGACCTGTAGTTTTAAGTGAAGTGCAGCTAGGTTATCAGCGTTTGTTGTTCTCTCTAGCTTTGAGCAAGTGCTAAGTATAAACTGTAACCCGTGGACATTTAAGCTAGTGCCTTTGTGAGAGACGGGCAGCTGTAAACGCCAGCCGCAGTTTTCACCATGTTACTGGAGAAACGAGGACTGTGGAGGACTGTATTAGCTAGCAACTGTAACTACGGCCATGTAAGGAGGGACTCCACCGCCAGACCTGCGTTGCTGAACAGACTATTATCTGTTGAACCTTGCTTACAACTGCTGCATTCACCTAGCTCGTTACCTCTAACTCCGCAAATTTTCCTCTTCGAGATGCATGAGTAATGGAGAGTTTTGAGTAGCAGTTCATTATAGGAGCCAAGGAGTTTTTTTTTGCATTTGCACCATCTCATGGGCCGCAAAAAAAAACCCCAACAAACCCAAGCGCTTGGTAAAGTTTTGAACATTTACAAAAGTTTGAAAAGTTTAAATCCAAAACTATACTGTTAATTGTGTCAAAATTAGAAATTACATTCAACTGTAACCTGTTTAATGTTTGTTTAGCCAAAACCAGCTGAGGCATTGGTTAACTCTGGTATGTTCTTGTGAGAGGAAGCAATGTGTATTTGCATTTTTGAGACTAAGTCATGAGGTGATATCTTAAGAAAACATAAAAAGAGAAAAGATTGAATACAGCACAGAAGAAAAAAAAACAGAATATAGGAAAATAAATGTATTTTTGTTATACATATTACTTGGCTGCTTTGAACTTTTCACTTTAATAAGGTTTGTAGATATTTGACATTCTTGACATTTGTTTCTGGGGAAAACCCATACAGCTCATAGTGTGTGAGTGAAGTAGTTCCTCAGTGGAGGCACAGTGCTGTTATTTCTTGATTATTCCTTTGTAGTTACTTATGCCTGTGATAATACCATCTACTGGTAAAGAGAATTTAAGCCAATTCACCATCAACTGCTAAGGACTCAGGATCCTGTTAAGTAAAACCTATTAAAGTAGTAATCTCATCTAATATTACACTTCCATTGCCAAGAAGGAGTTACAATCTTACAATTAATAAGCTCTTACAACCCCTTCAGTCAGGTTTTCGTAAATTTCACAGCACTGAAATGGCGTTGGTCAAAGTTACCAATGACTTGTTGATGGCCTCTGATTCTGGAGGTACTTCTGTTCTTATTGTTCTTGATCGTAGAGCCGCCTTCGATACTGTGGATCATGGTCTTTTACTTACCTACCTTGAAAGTGTTTTTGGTGTGTCTGGGACAGTTTTAAAATGGTTTAAATCCTATTTTACTGACCATTCTCAGTTTATTTCTGTGGGTGGTTACAGGTATGACATTAGCTCTGTGCTCACTGGTGTTCCTCAGGGATCAGTTTTAGGTCCTTTACTTTTCAATATTTCTCTATCTCCACTTGGGCATCTGCTGCGATCACTCGGCCTCCATACTTTTATGCTGATGATACCCAAATCTACATTCACTCAAAATCTGGTGAAAACATTGATGTTTGTTTTCTTTCTGACTGTATTTCTGAGATAAAAACGTGGATAAATAATAATTTTCTGTGCCTGAATATCGGAAAAACCGAAGTTATGCTTGTAGGTTCCCGTCATCAAATTCTCAAAGCTGGTCCACTGTCTCTGTTTGTTGATGGCTCTGTTCTAGAGACTCAGTGTAAAATGAGGAACCTTGGAGTAATTTTTGATACCAGCGTTACATTTGATTCTTTTGTTCAGAGCAAAAAAGCAGTTAAAGCATCCTTTTTTCACCTCAGAAATATAGCTCGACTGCGGCCTATGCTAAACTTCACTGTGGCTGAAAAGCTGATTAACTCATTTGTTGTCACTCGGCTAGATTACTATAACGCCGTGATATAGAGGGAGTGTCTAAATCCACAATCAATAAACTGCAATACGTACAAAAGTCTGCTGCCAGGATCTGGGACCAGGAAATGCGATCATTTTACTCCTGTTCCAGAGTCCTTGCACTGGCTCCTGGACAGGTTCCGTGTCGATTTTAAAATTATGATGTTGACATACAAGGCATTACATGGCTTGGCTCCTCATTACATATCTGCTTTAAAATTCCTTACACACTGACTGCGCTCCTCACAGTGTAATCTGTTAACTGTTCCACTAATGAACTTAAAATCTATGGGTGACAGGGCTTTTTCTGTTTATGCTGCTTCCCTTTGGAACGCTCTTCCACTGGAACTTAGTGAAGCTCAGACCTTTGGCATTTTTAAACCTCGACTTACGACACACTTTTTAAAACTTGCATTTGACTGTTGATGCCTACTTTTATTATTATTATTATTATTATTATTAACTTTTGTAATGTTTTTTTTTACTGTGTACAGCTTATTTTGTGTACCGCTTCCAATCCCGAGTACTCCGGTTTCCTCCCCCAGTCCAAAGACATGCATGGTAGGCTGATTGGCATGTCCAAAGTGTCTGTAGTGTATGAATGGGTGTGTGAATGTGCTCTGCAATGGATTGGTAAGCTGTCCTGGGTGTACCCCGCCTTGTGCTCCCTGGGATAGTCTCCAGGTTCCCTCTGACCCTGTGTGATAAGTGGTATAGATAATGGATGGACGGATGGATTAGCTACACTAGCATTTTTCTCAGTAGAGGGAGATTTCAGACTGGAGGATGAAATCTGAGTAAGGATCAGCTGTGACACTAAAGGCATTCAGCATAAAAAAAGGCATTCAGAATGTTACCTGCTCCCTGGTTTTGTTTTCCCTGGATCACATGAATCTATTTCAACAACAAAGATATTAGTGTTCCTCCTCACTTCTGTGTAATTTCTTGCTGTTTGAGGTACCATGTGCTTGATCAGTGTTCATGGTGTACTGATAGTGGCTGATTCACAGGTTCCTAACCCTGGTCTACCCATTGTCCACCCCAGTAACCCCAGTCCTGCACATTTCAGCGCTTCAGTGTGTTACTGCAGACAAAAGACTCAAATGTGCAGGACAGGGAACACTCCAGGACCAGGGATTGGAAGCTGTGGGCTAACTAATACATTCTAGGTACATACTGATGTTTAAAGTGTAACGTGTCTCTTGGTGTGGGGAAATTCACTATATAAGGAATACTTATGATTTTTTGTAACTGAATATTTATTTCACTTCAGTGTGAGTAACATACAGGGGAACAATCGTGATTAATACAGTAGGTGTAACAGCATTTCCAACACCATCACACCAGTCCCCAACTAGCAGATGGGTGAAAGTAACATGAAATTTCCCACAACCTCTTTTACACAAAAATGCTTTACAACGTTAATCCCACTCAACCACATCCTCAGTGTAGATGCTTTCTCTCCATTAGTTCAGGCTGAAGACAATTCAAAATACAGGACACTTAGAAAATTATACAGGTTATATAGTTATATTTTATATATATATGGTGTAAAACCAAGTGTTATTATTATTATTATTATTATTATTATTATTATTATTATTATGTATTTTTCATATACTGAGAGATGCATTGGTGAATAGTGTATGATGTGCATAATCAATAATGTGCAGCAAAAGTGTTTACTGATTCAAAAGGCTTTTATTAATAATTCAAAGCAGGACATTGCAGTGATACACACACTTAACACATATTTAGGTGATAAGAAGAAGAGCTGAGTTAAAGTGAGGAGTGTGTGAGCTCACATGTCAATAACTCAGATGAAATGATGAAAGTGGGACATTGGAGCAGTAAAGGCCACATGGAACACACAGTGAAGCAGTAGAAGGTGAGCTGAGTGATGTGTGTGTGAGCTCACAGCTCTCAGCACTGCTCTGTGTTCACTGTGCTCACCACAGGTGGTTGGTTGTCCTTGGAGGCCTCACAGGTCACCACCTTGTTCCTCCACTGCTCCGGGTGGAGGCTCAGCGTGCTGCTCCAGCTGTAGAGGCCGTCCGCCTGCAGAACTTCGGTGCTGCGGCTCTCCCCCGAGCTCCAGCTGCTCCCATCAACCTTCCAGCTCAGCCTCCAGTCCGAGGGGAAGCCCTTGTAGGCCACGCACACGAGTGTGACCTTCTCCTGCTGCAGCTCCACACTGGAGGGGGGCAACACCGTCACACTGGGCTGGGTGAGGCCTACACACACACACACACACACACACACACACACAGTTGAGAAAGGAATAGACAGCTGTCAGTCACTCAGGCTTCGTTTCAGCTCGTTGTGTGTGTTTCACTTCCCTTTATATCTTACAGAGCAGAACTGAGTTCAGTGGAGCATCACAAACGTTTCACATTCAATTCAAATACTTTTACATCTTAAATCTATAATGATTTATTTTACTGTGATCACTGGAAGTTCAAGTCCAACTGTACAGTATATTCAATAATCTGAAATATTATTTATAAACTGATTTTATAATATGAATAAACGGCATTTAAAATACAACTTATTTATTATTTAAGTAAATTCAATTCATGCTTCCACATTTAACTCTCTTTATGGACTCACAGTCTCTGAGATATTAAATATATTTAAATATAGTTAGTGTAATTCAACAAAAAAGTCAGTATTATACACAAACAACAAATTCTATTTTGTTTGTAGATTTAAATTAAAATGAGCTACTCGCACTAAAGTCAGATACATTTTCTGAAACTTCTAAAATAAGAAAAATGAGAAACAAAATGAACACAATTTAATTTAGTCATTAATCTGAACACACTCCATTTCAGTCATTAATCTGAACACACTCCATTTCAGTCATTAATCTGAACACACTTCATTTCAGTCATTAATCTGAACACACTCCATTTCAGTCATTAATAAACAGGTTACTTACGGCCCACAGACAGTTTAGTTCCTCCACCGAAAGTCCACCACAGTGATACAAACAGGTTTAGTGGCCGTACAAAAACCCTGCTGCTCTAAACTCACTGCTCTCTCCATCCATTTAAACCTCTTATTACAAAACAGCTACAAAACACCAACTTCTGTTCACATCAGCTGATTAATACACTAACTCTCTGACTGTTTTTATTACGTTTTTGTGTTTTTTCTCTTTTTAAACATCAAGATTGTCAGTCTAAACTGAGGATGCAGCTAGTGAGTAAATCACACAAATAAATTACACAAACTAAAAGCTGAAAATTCACAAAATGTAGATCTGCAAATGCACAGGTTTTACCCATAATGCCTCACTGAGTAAAACTGCTGATGTACTAATGATAAATTTTCAATATACGACTGAATGTGTGGAGCTAAAGTGAGAATAATTCTCCACTCCTTCTGTAGACTGATAGAAAGTTATGATATGATGTTTAAGTCCTACAATAATCTAATCATTCATTTACAGTCAAAATAATAGTGTGTATTTACTCACTGCCAACACTGATGCTGCTTCTTCCACCATAAATCCACTACAGTGAGAAACTTATTAACATTCAGTACAAACACCATCCAGTGAAAGTTTAAGCTTCTCTCTCTAATTCACTTATTTATGCATCTTAGACCTAAAAGTGTTTTCCAGAAAATCTCCATCTGACCCCAGAAGCTAAATTCACACAATAACTCTGTAGTAGTGTGAGATTTACAGTAAGATTGGGGGAATGTGGTAAAGGCGTCTCCATACTTAGAGGACACTTTGCATTGGCAGCACATGCTTCAGTGCTCTGGGAGTGTTTATAGCGCTGTGACTTTAACACTTCATGACTGAGAGCTGCTGCTACAGCAACTTCACCCACAGCTACCATGACTTTGATCCCCGTCTTCATCTGGACACTGATCCTCTGGACTCAAGGTCAGACACTGATTCATATTTTATCTCTACTATGATCTGTTTATACACATACAAAAATTCTTTCTAGTATATAATTTCACTTACTTATATTGTAAGTAGTATTTTATTTTTATTTTTATTTTTCAGAATGCAGAGGTCAAATCACAGTAACTCAGACTCCTGCAGTGAAATCTGCTCTTCCAGGAGAAACAGTCACCATCAACTGTCGAACCAGTCAGGCAGGGACTAATGATGACTGGTTACACTGGTATCAGCAGAAACCTGGAGAAGCTACTAAACTCCTGATTCAATATGCGAATAGGCTACAGTCAGGTTTTCCAGCTCGTTTCAAAGGCAGTGGATCTCGATCTGATTTCACTCTGACCATCACTGGAGTCCAGACTGAAGATGCAGGAGATTATTTCTGTCAGAGTTACCATTATATCAGTAGCACCGACCTGTTCACACAGTGTTATAGAGTCGTACAAAAACCTCCCTCAGTCAGATTGTAGAGAGACTGCACTACTGCAGCTGGGAGCGACTGCAGGTGCTGAGTTGGAGGATGTGATACGATACAATGACACTCTGTGGAGGAGAGGAACCACACCACACTAACTCACAACTCACATTAGAAATCTCTCAATAATCATGATATGAATACTGAGTATTTAGTATGTTATATTTCAGTTAAATACCTTCAAGATTTAGGATTAGATCTGAATACCTCTATCAGTCTTTACAAGCAATAGATTATATTAATATACATATGAATTTACCTTCTACCTCATTTGCTTGTATTATTTCTCTTTCTGGCCGCTTGCCAATAGAAAACCAGTAATGCCACATGTACCGCCATGGAATAATGGTATCTCAAGCAGGAACCACGGCTTAGAGTTGGTCTCCTTTGAGCCCAAAATTGAAATGGTGCACAAGCAATACATATGGTTAATTCTAAAAAAATACTTAAATGAAGAATGTACTTTTCAGGTTTTCTAGATGGTTGTGGTTCTAGTTATCATAACTGAAACTGTTTGGTGGATTTCTTTTTTAGTCTCTATCACTTATCCTGCTGCCATTACTATCTCTGATATCAGTCACTGTTATTAATCTATACTCAGCCTTAGCTTTGTAACATGACCTTCTTCAATTGCCTTCTGACACAAAATACTTTAGCCATTTGGCCCTCGTCCTCATCCATCCTTCCTCATCTCCAGGTATCAGCGTTACCCTGCTGTATTTGTCAGATTTTCACTTTGTATCCTGCACTCTTGCTCTCCCTGCCCTGTATATCACCCTCTATTTGTACTGTATCTCTCCCCCACTTCCTGAACCCTCCACTGTTTCTCTTCTTCCTCCATAAATTCCAACACCCTAGGTTTCTGCACAGATCTCAGCATGTCTAGCAGACATCTCATCATGAATGACAGCTCATCAGCTGAAACGTCGGGGTTACGCATGTAACCCTGTTCCCTGAGAAGGGAACGAGACGTTGCATTTAGCATAACAGTATGGGAACGACCTTGCACGCATGACCGGTATCTGAAACTTGTGTAAAATCATGCCTCTACTTATAGGCCTGCCATTATCAGGTGACGTGGCAAATAAGTGCGTCGCATGATATACATAGCACTTGTGAACCACTCCGCCAGCCTCTATTATCTGAAGCGAAGACGCAATTCACAGGCCTGCCCTGGTATGACAAAGCTATGCAACGTCTCGTTCCCTTCTCAGGGAACAGGGTTACGATCCCTTTCAAAGGGAACTTCGACGTTGCATTTAGCATAACAGTGTGGGAACGGAAATACCCACTCCGTCATACCGAGGGTACGGCCTGTTCAAAAGGACCCAAGCCCGAGGGTCACTGCAAGACACTCGAGCCCGGGGTGGAATGAATATCCAGGCTGTAATAACAAATGAACGTGTGTGTTGTAGACCATCCCGCAGCAGCACACACATCCTGTAAGGATACCCCTTTGGACAAAGCCTTCGAGGAGGCGACCGCCCTAGTGGAATGAGCTCTTATGCCCAGAGGTGTGGCGAGACCGCGCGCCTCGTAAGCCATAGAGATTGCTTCCACTATCCAATTAGAGATGCGCTGCTTTGACACAGCATCACCTTTACTATCGCCGCCAAAGCAGACCAGCAGCTGCTCCGACTTACACCACTGGCCGGAGCGGTGGACGTAAGTACAGAGAGCCCTTACTGGACACAGCAGGTGCATCCTCTCTTGTTCTGGTGTGAGGAACAGAGGAGCGCAGAAGGCCTGCAACACCACAGGGTGGGTAGTCGATGCAGGCACTTTAGGAATATAATCCAGCCTAGGATACAGGAAGGCCTTGGCTAGTCCAGGGGCAAAGTCAATGCAGGAACGGGCAACAGAGAGAGCTTGTAGATCTCCCACTCGCTTGAGAGATGTCAGGGCCAGTAGAAGAGCTACCTTTAGAGTCAAAAACTTCTCAGAGGCTGACTCTAAGGGCTCAAATGGGGCCCCTGACAGACCTTCCAAGACCACAGAAAGGTCCCAGGAAGGTATATGCAGCCTGCAGATGGGCCTCAGCTGTCTGACACCACGCATGAACCTCGAAGTTAGAGGTTGTTGCCCCACAGAGACTCCATCAACAGGGCTGGTTGGCCGAAATGGCGGTCACGTAAACCCTGATTGTAGAAGTAGCCAACTCTGCTGAGAAACGTTCTTGTAAGAACTCCAGGACTGTAGCTGTTGCGCAGTTCACTGGGTCTAGCTGACGTTCCTCACACCACAAGACAAAAAGCCGCCACTTGAGCGCATACAATTTCCTTTTGGATGGTGCTCTAGCGTTTAACATGGTCTCTACAACCTCAGTTGTGAGACCAGAATGTATGAGCTGGTGCCCCTCAGGGGCCATGCCCACAGTTTCCATAGTTCTGGCCGAGGGTGATAAATCAGCCCTCCGGCTTGAGACAGTAGATCCCTGCGGATGGGAATCTCCCAAGGAGTGCCGTCGAGCAGGGAAATTATCTCCGAGAACCATATTCGAGCTGGCCAATAAGGTGCTACTAGCAGCAGACGTAGACGGTCTTGGCGAACTCTCGCTAGAACTTGTGGGAACAGAGAGATAGGGGGGAAAGCATATAGGCGTGACCTTGGCCACATGTGAACCATGGCGTCCAGCCCCAATGGTGCAGGAGGAGTGAGGGCGAACCACACCGGGCAGTGTGTTGTCTCCTCGGAGGTGAACACATCCACTTCCGCTTGTCCGAACCTCAGCCATGTGGACTCTACCACTTGTGGATGGAGCCTCCAACCCCCGGGCCTCAGCCCCTGCCTCGACAGGATGTCTGCCCCTACATTCCGGCTACCCGGAATGTACATTGCACTCACTGACAAGAATTTTCCCTCTGCCCAAGGAAGGATTAGTTGCACCTGCCTGAACAGGGGGAGTGAACGTAACCCTCCCTGGTGGTTGATATATGAGACCACTGCTGTGTTGTCTGACACAACTAGCACATGGTGGCCTCTCAACTGAGGAAGAAAGAATTTCAGTGCTAGGAATACGGCCCGCATCTCTAGGCGATTTATATGCCACTCCAGATGAGGGCCGCTCCAAAGACCGAGAGCTGGACAGCCATTTAAGAATGCACCCCAGCCCGTGAGGGACGCGTCTGTAATTACCGTCTTGCGGTAAGGAGACGCCCCTAGAGTGTGACCCGAGGCTAGAAACTGCGGCACCTCCAAATACTCAAGCAAGTAGGCATCACTGCGTGAAACTGATTGCTCTCAGAGGTTTCATCCTCGGATGAAACCCCCGGCTTATCAGCCACCACTGAAACGGTCTCATGTGCAATAGGCCCAATGGTATGACGTTGGCTGCTGCTGCCGTAAGGCCCAACAGCCTCTCGTAAAGACTGGAGGAGATGCCCAGACCTAGCTTTATCTTGCTCAAAGTTGATAGGATCGATTGTACGCGTGTTGGGGATAGAAACGCCCTCATCGTAGTAGAATCCCATATAACCCCTAGAAAAGTTGTTTTCTGCACTGGAGAAAGCATACTTTTCTTGAGGTTCAACCTGAGCCCCAAGCTCCTTATGTGGGCGAGAACAACATCTCAATTTTGAACTGCCTGTTCCCTGGATCGTGCTAGAATTAACCAGTCGTCCAGGTAGTTTAGTACGCGGATGCCCTGGAGTTGCAAGGGAGCCAGAGCAGCATCCATGCACTTTGTGAAGGTGCGAGGGTATAAAGCTAGCCCGAAGGGAAGAACCCGAAATTGGTATGTGTTTTCTCCAAACGCAAACCTCAGGAACTTCCTGTGACTGGGCGATATTCCTATCTGGAAATATGCATCTTTCAGATCTATCGTCACAAACCAGTCCTCGGACTGAATCTGTGGCACGATAAGTTTGAGCGTCAGCATCTTGAACCTGTATGTCCAAAGAGTACGGTTCAGATGACGCAGATATAAAATTGGCCGTATACTCCCATCTTTTTTGCGGACCAGGAAATAACGGCTGTAAAAACCTCCCTCCCTTAGGGAACGGGGTACATGTTCTATGGCCCCTTTGTCCAAAAGGAAACTTACTTCCTGCGTTAACACAGGGCTCTGCTCTGTGCTGACAACTGTGGTGAGCACTCCTCTGAACCGGGGGGTCGAGCCCTGAACTGGACCTGGTAACCCTTTTTTGTGGTAGACAGAACCCATGGGGACACTTTTGGCAGTAGTTTTCAAGCTACCAAATGGTCTTTCAGTGATGTTAGCTTTTCCACATTTCGTTGGAGGGAAAGCATCAGATTTCCTAAGGGGTAACTGCCCTAGCAGTTGATGGAGAGACGTGGCTCGCAAGCGCCTCCTCCACCTTTGGCATCGCTAAATAGCCATCCTGCTCACTCCCCATGACGGCTGAGTAATCAGACGTTGCAGGGTTATAAACACAGCTAGTGTATGGTGTTCTCCAGAAGCGTGATATCTCATCGTGCACTTCCGGAAAAAAGGGGAGTTTTCTGAGGTGTGAGGGAGCTTTATATTTATTTTCACTGGAGAGGAAGCACTCATCCAGCCTGCTAAGAGCCACTTCCTCTTCCCCGGGCCAGTCTATATTCAACTTTTCAATCGCCCTAGTGATCACCTCAAGCAGCTCTTTATATGCTTGAGAGCTGCTGTCGGTTTTTGGTGCAATGGCACCCTCTACTGACTCCTTGGAGTCAGCAAGGGTGTTTTGGCTTTCCATAGGGGAATGAGGAGTCGCGACGCGAGCTCTAAAGTTAGGCGGAGAGCTGGACCCGGAAGACAGCAAGAGATAGAGCAGCGCTCGTCTCCGGCTCCTCTTCCAAATCCATACAAGAACCGCACGACCTTAGCCGGCTGGCTGCCTTGGCAGCGGCCGGCCCAGATCCGCGAGGCTCTGAAACCCAACTCCCTTCCGACAAGAAGAGAGCAAGCCGAGAGCGTAGCTGCCTAATCGGGAAATGCACACAGTGCTGACAGTCAGACCCCTTGAGGGCTGCTGTAGCATGCTCTACGCCCAAACACTTCACACAGAAAGCGTGTCCGTCTCCTCCCATGATGAAATGGGAGCAAGGCGTAACACACTTCCTGAAATCCCTCTCGCTCATTATTTCACTCTCTTTTCTTTTCTTTTCTTTTTCTAAAAAAGGGATAGAAAAGTTTAGATATTGAGAAATACAGAGTAGAAATGAAGCGTTTCTTTTTTTTTCCTTTGTCACACGAACCACAGACATGCAGTCTCACTGAAGATAATAAGGCTGGCAGCGTGGTTTACAGGTGCCATATATATATCATGCGACGCGCTTAATTTCCACGTCACCTGATCATGGCAGTCCTATAAGTAGAGGCATGATTTTACACAAGCTTCAGATACCGGTCACACGCGCAAGGGCGTTCCCATACTGTTATGCTAAATGCAACGTTGAAGTTCCCTTTGAAAGGGAACGTCGAGGTTACGCATGTAACCCTGTTCCATGAGTAGGAAACGAGATGTTGCATACTGTTATGCTAAATGCTTTGAAAGGGAACTAAGTCTCAGACACACTGAGCTGCTGTATTTCCCTGGAGATCCTTCTCCATGTCAAGATTTTTTGATTTCCCAGAAGAACTATTGGATCACACCATCTGACAACACAGGAAACCTTGAGCTAGTTCTGAACAACCGTTTAAACTTCTCTCCTTATATTCCTAACCTGATTCGGACATGCAGGTTTCTCATTTACATCAGGAGGATCTGGTCAGTTCTGTCCACAGAGATCATTCAAGATCTTGTTCAGTCCTTTATTATCTTGATATTAGTCTACTGCAGTCTACACAAGTTTCTACCTCTTGTATTTCTACTTAAAACAGCTGAACACAAATATATAGTTTGTAACCAGATCTTATTTATATGCACTTAACATGTATGTATTATATTTACCTTAAGAACATACTATTTACAGGTACTGTGGGCTCACCTACACAAACACCATAATAAACTTCTACTCCTTAGTGCAGTTGCAGGCCCAATGCACGACTCATGTTTATTGTGGCCTAAAAACAAATTCGGTCTAAGAGCTAAATGAAGTAAAACTCACTCACGGGTGAGGAGTAACTGGCTGCACTCTGGTCACGGTGGCACAATGTCTTTGTTGTCAGTGTGAGGATTTCCAGTATTGCCAGAGGAAGTCTGAACTTCATGGCAACTCGACCGCTGTATGTGAGATCCTTGGAGTCTCTGTGGCCTAGCCACAGCTTTTAAACTCACTTTGGTTTGCTGGGAGAGCTCGCCTCCGTTAATGTCTGTGTCACTCCGTGTGAGAAATGCTAATGGATACTGAGCTAACAGGTATCCAGCCTCCTGGCTGATTCAGTGTTAGATGTTTTGGATGGAAAGTCCAATGTCCTCCACTTTTGTCAAGTACAGTTAATCTCAAGTCATTGAACTAACAACCGCTATCTATACACGACGCAACTTTCAACACACTGTTAACCACAACGCTCTTGTTTTCTCTCTCTTCACGCCGTTCTCTCTCATTCTATCCTCCACATGACCAGCTTCTTCCAGTCCTGATGAAGACCTTGACCTGAATGAAATTACGCATACAACAGAAATACAATGAAAATATAAATGAAGTACTGCCCTGTCATAACCAAGCACAAACAAATACTAAATATAATAACATTTTCCATAACACCACAAACTGAGAACATCATACCCAACAGAAATGAAAGAGAATATATTATCTTTCCTCTCCTACTGGGCTACACTGAGATTCTGAGCTTTATTTGAGGAAAAATAACTCAATTTCAATCAGTTTTAATTTAATGATGTGGTTAGAAAAGGTATGAACACTAGTCTGTCCCTAATCCAACAGTAAATACTAATTTGAGTGACATGTTCAGACCACATTGAAAAAATACATATCCTGCCTTCTAATTTTAGTTCAAATCATTCACCTTTTATTTTTACACACTTGTGTACATTTAAGTATCGACACAGTGTAACTGTTTTTTACTCATTCAGCATGAGCTGAAAGTCATAAACTACATTCCTGTAAGTATCTGCTTACTAGTTCAGTCATGATTAACTCAGAGCAGTCTGTTGTCTCTGGGCCATGATGATGCTGACAGACCAATCACTACATGAGCAGGACTAAATAAAGATTAAATATGAATTGGAGCTCTTTCTTCTCCCGCTGTTATAAACAGAAGAGAGTGAGAACTTCAGTAAAGATCATCAGGAGATTTGAGAGACAGCTGTAATTTCCACTGTTTTCTGGAGATTTCACAGTCGTGTCTTCATGCACTGGGTGTAACAACCTCATTCATTTCTGTGAATAACAGCCTACAAATCTGTCTGACAGACAGCCCTGTGTTCTCAACACACAGCAATTGTTAAGAAGTGATGAGGGTGTGTGTAGTACATTACCTGCTCTGCTAATACATTACAGTGGAAGACTCCTTTCAGGACTTTCAAATTCAGGACATTTCCTAGAACATGTGTGTCATCTCAGAGAGAAAGATCAAGTCCTGTAGGAGCCTGATCTGACTGTGTGAACATGAACAAGATTTCGGTCTTGAATAGGACTCTATTACTGCCTTAATATGTGTTTCCTTGTTTTTTAGCACTTTATTTTCTGGGTCGTTCTTCTTTTATATGTTTTTTAAAAACTTATTTTCCTTGTCCAGGTTATAATAGTTTAAATTCTTGTTTTGCCCTGTGCCTACCTGTGTTTATAACTTGAGTATGGATCTGAGAGAGGTTTCATCCTGATCAAGGTTGGTATTTCCTTTTAAAAACACAGAGAAAATATTTTTTTATGTTTTCTCTTGACTCAGTTTGTTCTTTAATGTATTTTATTGGATTGTGTTAGAATTTTTTAAAGGTTTATGCAAATTCTCACCAATCACAGAAATAAGAAACGAAAGTTCCATTGCATGAACACCTCTGAGTCCCAGAATAGATCAACACTTTCAGCAGATTTTCATGGTTCTTCAGCCAAACTCACTCAAGCACAGCACAAGACACTTCACTAGTGAAAAAGGAGACATGCTTTCCACATTGAAGCTTTATTTCAGCATAGCTACACCACTGACACCACCTCAGACTGCTAAGCGTGTTTTAAAGTGTACACTTGAATTCTAGTGGACTTCACAGCGGCTCTTTCGGAACGAGGCGATCTGAGTGGTGTCGTGGTGGGACACGGTACAGCCGAACACCTCGGCCTCTTCCCAGCGTTCTTTGCTGAGGGTCAGGGTGCTGCTGCGGCTGTAGATGCCGTTCTTCTGTTCTTCTGTACTGGTCAGAACCCCCTCGTTCACCTCGGCACCGTCTACGGTCCAGCTCAGCAGCGCCCCCTGTGGAGAATAGGCCGAGAGCAGGCAGAGCAACGAGGCCGAGCCCTCAGAGAGCTGCAGAGAGGAGGGAGGGAGCAGAGACACGGAAGGCTTCACCACCGGACCAGCTGCAGCACACACACACACACACACACACACAATGATATTAATGTTAATGTGAACCCTATCACACTGAACATGGTGATATTTGGTCATTCAGTTTAATGGCTGTAGAACAGATGCAGTAGTTTATCTGCACATCGTACAACAGAACACAATTCTGATAACGTCATCCAGCCAAACTGCAGCCGAACAAAACAATCTCCATCTTCTGATCAAAACACACTGTGCTAAAAATAACCATCACACCAGGGTAAAGTCATCTTTAACCACTCAAGTCATCTTTGTTCAATTTTTTAGATCATCTTAATAATTATTTATGGCTTATCATTAATGGGAAATTAGCAATAAACGATTATTGTTCATGCTTCACTGTTACACAAATTTCCATTGTGATGATGAATTAGAGTAACACAAAGCAACAATTACATCAACTAAAAGCTAACATTTCACCTGAATCTTAAAAAGAGATGAAGTGAATTTTACAAAATGACACGAAAGCAGAGCGTTTATAGAAGCAGCTCTCTCCTCTTCACATCACATTTCTCTATTTTATAGAAAAGATCTACAGTATGTGTTTTTATAAATGTCACATCATTTATTTTTAGTAAATCTATACATTTCATTGAATTGTGTAAATAAACTAATAAATCGATGAGGTTTTAGGAAAAAAAAAAAGGCACTTACTTTTCACAATGAGTTTAGTTCCTCCACCGAAAGTGTTCCACAGTGATACAAACAGGTTTAGTGGCCGTACAAAAACCCTGCTGCTCTAAACTCACTGCTCTCTCCATCCATTTAAACCTCTTATTACAAAACAGCTACAAAACACCAACTTCTGTTCACATCAGCTGATTAATACACTAACTCTCTGACTGTTTTTATTACGTTTTTGTGTTTTTTCTCTTTTTAAACATCAAGATTGTCAGTCTAAACTGAGGATGCAGCTAGTGAGTAATTCACACAAATAAATTACACAAACTAAAAGCTGAAAATTCACAAAATGTAGATCAGCAATTGCACAGGTTTTACCTATAATGCATCACTGAGTAAAAATGCTGATGTACTAATGATAAATTTGCAATATACGACTGAATGTGTGGAGCTAAAGTGAGAATAATTCTCCACTCCTTCTGTAGACTGATAGAAAGTTATGATATGATGTTCAAGTCCTACAATGATCTAATCATTAATTTACAGTCAACATATTAGTGTGTATTTACTCACTGCCAACATTGATGCTGCTTCTTCCACCATAAATCCACTACAGTGAGAAACTCATTAACATTCAGTACAAACACCATCCAGTGAAAGTTTAAGCTTCTCTCTCTAATTCACTTATTTATGCATCTTAGACCTAAAAGTGTTTTCCAGAAAATCTCCATCTGACCCCAGAAGCTAAATTCACACAGTAACTCTGTAGTAGTGTGAGATTTACAGTAGGATTGGGGGAATTCATCTCTGGCTACTGGTTCACACAGTGTTATAGAGGCGTACAAAAACCTCCCTCAGTCAGATTGTAGAGAGACTGCACTGCTGCAGCTGGGAGCGACTGCAGGTGCTGAGTTGGAGGATGTGATATGACACAATGACACTCTGTGGAGGAGAGGAACCACACCACACTAACTCACAACTCACATTAGAAATCTCTCAATAATCATCACACCACACGGCACACAGTCCATCATGTCCACTACTGTAAGATAAATAGTTTCCCAGTTTTCTCAGTCATGGTGCTACAGGTCAGATCTTCAGAAAGAACAACAGCATTGGAGATAACAGATCAATATCTACAGTGAAGGCTGGTTGTGATATTGAATAAAGACTAAATTAAATTTTACTCCTCTTCACTAACTTGCTTTTACTGTTATGAAACCATTAGAGAGGAGCCTTATAACATTCACTGTGACACTCATTGAGTCTCACTGCATAAGTATAAATAATGAAGTACACACTTATTAAAAGGCGGATAAACATCAATCGTAATCATGCCCTGCCTCTTCTGAATCGCAAATATTTTAAATTGAAAAGCTGTTCCTGCCATTACCCATTTCTTTATTTCAAACCACACAAAAACCCTAATTCTGTTGTTTGTCCTTTTGTGTAATTTTACTGGACAATGTGTGCTTACTGTTCTTATTTCTTATAAATCCGTAAAATTAATTTTAAAAGAAAACAAACAAAAAAAATCATCATCAAGAAAGTAATCCACTTTGTTCACAAAGATATCAGCCACACTCTTTACTGATACGAGTTTTTTTTTTTTTCCTCATGTCTGCTAGTGGTGTAAAAAACAAAACAAAAAAAACGTGTTTTTTTATATATATATTTAAATGTGTTTATTTATTTATTTGTTTGTTTCCATTTTGTGTATGTACTGTTTGTATGTATGTCTGTATGTGTGTGTTTGTGTGTATATGTATGTGTGTATGATATCACTCCTCATATTTACTCCCTTCATTTAAACAGAGTCTTCCTCCAATTTGTCCTGCTCTGATGTTACTGCAACTCCTGCTGTTGGGTCTGATCCAACCAGTCTCTCTTTCTTTTTCTCTCTCTCTCTCTCTCTCTCTCTCTCTCTCTCTCTCTCTCACTCACACTCACACACACACACACACACACACACACACACACACACACACACACACCTGTTCAATCAACACAATTTTGGGTCTTTCACACCAGTGGTTACCAACCCAGGGGTCGTGACCCCCACTAGGGCTCGATAAAGATTTACGAGGGGTCACCAAGCTCACTCTAGTTGGAGAGTTACAACAGGAAGAAATAAAATGTAAAACAGCACAATAAATAAATCCATTTTGAATATTCTAATAATAGTGTGTAAGATATATGAAAAGAGAAGCCATTTCCTTAACATCTTAACATTGCTCGTTCTAAAACAACAGGGTGACTGCTCAAATAATGAATATAGCAAAGTGCCAGGGAGAAGAGAAAAATCTATGTGCTAAAAACAGAACAAGGATTTATTTGGACAGTTATCTCGAATTTGGTTTCATTGAAGCAATGGGCAAAGTGAGAATTGAGGGTATAATCTGTGCTGAGAGACTAGCAAGGCATCAGAGCACCAAACACCCAGAGATGGTGGGTCAATCCAGAAAATTTTACCTTAGGAAATAAGAACTTGTTATATCATATTGGTCCCAGAAGATCAGAGATGCTTTGACTAAAGCTGGAAATCAAAAGAGACAGGCACCGGTTGCGTCCTAATTGTCCAAAAATCTGCACACCATCGGAGAAACTCTGATCAAACCCGCTTGTGTAAAAATGGCAGAAATAATATACGGGACACAGGTGGCTTCTGAACTGTACGTCTGTCCAATAATACAGTAAAAGACAGAATCAACAGAATGGCAGCTGATGTGGAGAACAGGTTGGAGGAAAAGTTAAAGATGCACCAATTTTCTATCCAACTTGATGAAACTTCCACTGTGGCAGATGAAGCAGTACTCATTGCATATGTGCAGTACATTGAAGACCCAGAAATAAAGCAGGAATTTCTTTTGTCTACAAATTTATCAACAACGACATGAGGAGAAGATATTTTCCATGCAATTGATACGTACTTCACCAAGAAAAACATTCCCGATAGTCATTTAGTCGCATGCTGAAAAGGCTCCTGACTGTCTTGTGTTTCACTGTATGATACACCGTCAAGCCCTGGCCAGAAAACACCTTCTGATGAGCTGAATGAAACGCTCAAAATGGTTGTAAAAATAGTCAACTTTATTAAAGCTGTGTGAAGATGAGGCGCATTGACACTCCTCCTTCATACCGAAGTGCACTGGCTATCAAGGGGCCAAGGGTTGGTTCGTTTTATTGAACTGAAAGAAAAAATAAATGAGTTCCTGAGACTGAACAAATAAATAACTGCGAGTTTTTTAAGTTACATTGTCTTTAGTGCCGTTATGATTGCGATATGGTGGTGCCATTTTATATATTTTGGACTGTAGTTGTTTATTTCTGTGCTTCACCTGGAATAACCTGCAGCGTGTAACTTCGAATCAACGCCTCGGCTCGGCTGCGTGTGTGGATCGTGTGTGAGGATTGTACGACTTTGTGCTCTGGAGTTTCACTAGCTCTGGCCTTGCGAGTGTGCACTCACCGACCATGGCGCTAAGGTACACTACACGCCAGTTATTGAATCTAAAACAGAACTGATATTGCCTAGCCAAAGACTCTTACAATCTCTGTCGAGATGCTGGTCTGCTACGTCCTAAGCGATATATCCATCGGGGCTTGAGGCGCAGTCTTGCTGTCTCATCCTCTCCTAACATCAATGTCCCTATCTGTCGCCGTAAGACCAACAAACTGCTCCATACTGGTGTTGATCACAGCAATTTAATATCGGTTCCCAGCGTGGAGATTAAACCACTGTCGTCTCCGCTTCAGACCCAAGCTTATGCCGCATTATTCAATGCTGCTTTTGTCGGATTTTCTTAGAGATAAAAAGCTGGACTTTTTGTTTTTAACTGAAACATGGCATAAAGAAAATGATGGGTTCCTGTTTAACCAGATCACTCCAGCGGGCTTTGGAGTATTAGATCTCCCGAGGCTATCTGGCAGAGACAGAGGCATTATTGTGGTTTACAACCTGAAGTTCAACACAAGCGCTGTGTCTGTTCCCCAGTTTTCATCATTTGAATGCCTGGTCTTGAGTATTTCTGCTCCTGTATCCACCATCATCGCTACAGTCTATAAACCACCTAAGACTAAGACACATGCAGCTTTTATGTCAGAGTTTGCGGACTTCCTATCGATGTTGAGTATGAAGTTTGACAGAATTGTAATTGTGGGAGATTTTAACATTCATGTGGACTGTAGTGACTCTGTGGCGGCTAAGGAATTTCTGTCGCTAATTGATTGTTTTAACTTCACACAGTTTGTAACTGACCCTACTCATAACAAGGGTCATACGCTGGATCTTGTGATTGCTAATGGCTCATTTGTACCGCAGTTTTCATCTATTGACATTGGACTGTCATTGGATCATTCAGCTGTCTTTTTTAACCTCGAACTGTATCATTCAAGTGAGCCTACCATCCGAACAGTAACCTTCCGGAAGTGGAAGTCTCCAGTTCTGTGGTTTCCATCCTAAGTGATCTTCATCCCTCATCACTGGAGGAGAAAGTTCTGCAGCTAAATTCCACTCTTGCTGCTAATCTTGACACTTTTGCTCCTCTAAGGTCACGTAAGGTCACATTCATCCGCTCTGCTCCCTGGTATAATGACAATCTGCGCTCTAGAAAGGCTGTATGTCGGAAAATGGAGCGAAAATGGCGCCTTACTGGACTGAATGTGTACTATCAAGCGTGGAAGGATCTTCTGGGGGATTATCGTGCATTACTGGAGACTGAAAGATCCTCTTACTTCTCTCAGCCTATTGTAAATAATCAAAATAATCTCTGACACTTGTTCCAAACCATAAAGAGATTGCTTCAAGTTAATGCTATTACCACTTTGCCTGTTTCTCAGCAGCTCTGTGATTCTTTTCTACAGTTTTTTAATTCTAAGATTGTTAATGTTTGCAAAGAAATTCCTGTTAACCCTGACTGTGCCACTTCAATCCTTCGTCCATCTGGGTTCACTGGTGCTTCTTTCACTCATTTCTCACTGCTTAATTCTGAGGCTCTCACAAGGGAGGTATCCAGCATGAAATCTACCACTTGCTTGCTGGATCCAATTCCTACGAATTTATTCAAATTGTGCTTCGCTGTGTGGTGCCCTACTATCCTCAGCATTATAAATGAATCACTGGAGACTGGGGTCGTTCCAGCAGTACTAAAGACTGCTGCTGTTACACCTGTACCAAAGAGAGAAAATGTTTCTGTGGATGATTTTAACAATTTTCGTCCCATCTCAAATCTTCCGTTTTTGGCAAAAATACTTGAGCGTGTTGTTGCCGCTCAACTCTGTACTTATCTTACAACCAATAACCTCTTTGAGCCCCTTCAGTCAGGTTTTCGAAATTTCACAGCACTAAAACGGCGTTGGTCAAAGTCACCAATGACTTGTTGATGGCCTCTGATTCTGGAGCTACCTCACTTCTTATTTATCTTGACCTTAGAGCTGCCTTCGATACTGTGGATCATGGTCTTTTACTTACCCGCCTTGAAAGTGTTTTTGGTGTGTCCGGGACAGTTTTAAACTGGTTTAAATCCTATTTTACTGACCGTTCCCAGTTTATTTCTATGTGTGGCTTTAGGTCTGACACTTGCTCGGTGCTCACTGGTGTTCCTCAAGGTTCAGTTCTAGGCCCTCTACTCTTCAATATTTATCTATCTCCACTTAGGCATCTGCTGCGATCGCTCGGCCTCCATTATCACTTTTATGCCGACGATACCCAAATCTACATTCACTCTAAATCTGGTGAAAACATTGATGCCTGTTATCTTTCTGACTGTATTTCTGAGATAAAAACATGGATGAACAATAACATTCTGTGCCTGAACAGCGGGAAAACTGAGGTTATGCTTATAGGTTCCTGTCATCAAATTCGCAAAGCGGCTCCACTGTCTCTGTTTGTTGATGGCTCTCTTTTAGAGACCCAAAGTAAGATGAGGAACCTTGGTGTAATTTTTGACCGCAGCCACACTTTTGACTTTTTTGTTCAGGGCACTGTGAAGGCATCCTTTTTTCACCTCAGAAATATAGCCAGACCACGCCCAATGCTAAACTTATCTGTCGTTGAAAAGTTGATTAATTCATTTGTTGTCACACGGCTGGATTACTGTAATGCCATTTTAGAAGGAGTTTCTAAAACCGCAATGAACAAACTGCAATATGTTCAGAACTCTGCCGCCCGGATCCTGACGGGAACCAGGAAATGTGACCATATTACTCCTGTTTTGAAGTCCTTACACTGGCTCCTGGTCAGGTTCTGTGTCGATTTCAAGATCATGATGTTGACATACAAGGCATTACATGGATTGGCTCCACAATACTTATCTGGCTTATTAATCCCTTACACCCCAAATCGCAGACTGCGCTCCTCACAGTGTAATCTGTTAACTGTTCCACAAACACACCTAAAATCTATGGGTGACAGGGCTTTTTCTGTCTATGCTCCTTCACTTTGGAACTCTCTTCCTCTTGAACTCACGGAAGCCCGGACTTTAGGCATTTTTAAAGCTCTTCTCAAGAGACACTTTTTAAAACTTGCATTCGACTGCTGATGTCTTTTTAGATTGTTTTATAATTATTTTTATTATTAATGTTGTTGTTTTTGTTCTTATTAACTTTTATTTGTTTTATTTTTCTGTGGACTGTGATTTTATGTACAGCGCTTTGAGAAGCTGCTTTAAAGGTGCTTTATAAAATAAAGTTTATTATTTAAAAAATAAAATTATTATCATTATTATTATATAATAAAATTATTATTATTATTATTATTATTATTATTATTATTATTATTATGAACAACCAGAAACTGCTTGACGAAATGACCAATGAAATTCTTATTAGAACATCATACCTGTCTGATATTTTCAACCTAGACAATGAAAAAAAAAGGCGCATGCAGAGTGCAGATGCAAACGTCCTGGAATGCAGAAAATCATTGATGCATTTGTGTATGAAGTGGAATTCAGAAAGACTAAACTGATAAAACAGGACCTACAACACTTTCCATCACTTCTCAAACAAACTGAGGGAAATTTACCTGAATCCTTGAGTAAAGAGTTCACACGTCACATGGAATTGCGACAGGAGGAGATGAAGTCACGATTCTAGGATGTTGATCAACATGTCACTAAATGCGCATGGGTAATGGATCCATTCACCACAAAGAAGGAAGATGTGGATATTTAGAAGGGGGGGATGAGCTCTTGGATGTTAAGAGAAATTCTCTTCTGAAGAGATTCTTTAAAGAACACGGGTACAAACGGTTCTGGCTCGTGAAAGGACCTGGCTTCGCGTCTAAGCTTGCACACCATGCCACAACCAGACTCATCCTGCCATTTGCCACAACATATCTGGGTAAGGATAATG
The DNA here is from genome assembly GCF_023375685.1 of Ictalurus furcatus. Classification (NCBI taxonomy): domain Eukaryota; kingdom Metazoa; phylum Chordata; class Actinopteri; order Siluriformes; family Ictaluridae; genus Ictalurus; species Ictalurus furcatus. The sequence continues at coordinate 25,223,882 of NC_071268.1, forward strand.
AATGTTAAAATAGGGGTCTCCTGGAAAAAAGGTTGGGAACCACTGATTTACACGCATCTGTGTCTGCGTGTGTAATCTGTTAGTTTCCAGAACTTTGGGGTTCCCAAAGTAAAAATCTTGTTCTTGCTTAGTCAGAAGGAGAGTCAGTTCTACTGAAGTCACTGGGATCAGCTGTGACTCTCTCAGGCAGGGTTTCATCACCTTGCCTTTGTTGTTGTTGTCCGTTTGTTGTTATTTCTTTTAAACTTGTGAACATATAGCAATACCTTCATTAGCATTTTGCTCAGTAGAGGGAGATTTCAGACTGGAGGATGAACTCTGAGTCAGGATCAGCTGTGAGACTCAGGTAATGTTACCTGCTCACTGGTTTTATTTACCCTGGATCACATGAAGCTATTTTAACAACAAAGATATTAGTGTTCCTCCTCACTTCTGTGTAATTTCTTGCTGCTTGAGGTACCACGTGCTTGATCAGTGTTCATGGTATACTGATATTGGCTGATTCACAGGTTCCTAACCCTGGTTTACCCATTGTCCACCCCAGTAACCAGGGATTGGAAGCTGTGGGCTAACTAATACATTCTAGGTACAATATGATGTTTAAAATGTAACGTGTCTCTTGGTATGGGGAATTTCACTATATAAGGAATAATTGTGATTTTTTTGTAACTGAATATTTATTTCACTTCAGTGTGAGTAACATACAGGGGTACAGACGTGATTAATACACTAGGTGTAACAGCATTTCCAACACCATCACACCAGTCCCCAACTAGCAGATGGGTGAAAGTAACATCTGGAGAGGAACCACACCACACTAACTCACAACCCACATTAGAAATCTCTCAATAATCCTGATATGAATACTGAGTATTTAGTTTGTTAAATTTCAATTAAATACCTTCAGCAAAGAAAGATTTAGGATTAGATCTGAAGGCCTTTATCAGTCTTTACAAGGAATAGATTATATTAATATACATATGAATTTACCTTCTACCTCATTTGCTTGTATTATTCCTCTTTCTCGCCGCTTGCCAATAGAAAACCAGTAATGCCCCATGTACCGCCATGGAATAATGGTGATGAACTCATCCAAATCTGGCTACCAGAACACAGACACAGCTCAGTCATGGTGAGGCAGTATCTCGAGCAGGAGCCACGGCTTAGAGTTGGTCTCCTCTGAGCCCAAAATTGAAATGGTGCACAAGCAATACATATGGTTAATTGTCTCCTAGGCATTGTTCTAAAAAATACTTAATTTAAGAATGTACTTTTGAGGTTCTCTAGATGATTGTGGTTCTAGTTATCATAAATGAAGTTGTTTGGTGGATTTCTTTTTTAGTCTCTATCACTTATCCTGCCGCCATTACTATCTCTGACATCAGTCACTGTTATGAATCTATGCTCAGCCTTAGTTTCTGCCTCATATCTTTTTCTTGTACTCCTATAACATGACCTTCTACAACTGCCTTCTGACACAAAATAAACATTTTGGCCCTCGTCCTCATCCATCCTTCCTCATCTCTAGGTATCAGCGTTACCCTGCTGTATTTTTCAGATTTTCACTTTGTATCCTGCACTCTTGCTCTCCCTGCCCTGCATATCACCCTCTATTTGTACTGTACCTCTACCCCACTTCCTGAATCCTCCACTCTTTCTCTTCTTCCTCCATAAATTGCAGCACCTTCTGTTTCTGCACAGATCTCAGCATGTCTAGCAGACATCTCATCATGAATGACAGCTCATCAGCTGAAACTAAGTCTCAGAAACACTGAGCTGCTGTATTTCCCTGGAGATCCTTCCCCGTGTCAAGATTTATTGATCTTCCAGAAGAACTATTGCATCATACCATGTGACAACACAGGACACCTTGAGCTAGTTCTGAACAACCGTTTAAACTTCTCTCCTCATATTCCTAACCTGATTCGGTCATGCAGGTTTCTCATTTATATCAGGAGGATCTGGTCAGTTCTGTCCACAGAGGTCATTCAAGATCTTGTCCAGTCCTTTATTATCTTGATATTAGTCTACTGCAGTCTACACAAGTTTCTACCTCTTGTATTTGTACTCAAAACAGCTGAACACAAATATGTACTTTGCTACCAGATCTTATTTATATGCACTTAACATGTATGTATTATATTAACCTTAAGAACATACTATTTACAGGTACAGTGTGCTCACCTACACAAACACCATAAAAAACTTCTACTCCTTAGTGCAGTTGCAGGCCCAATGCACGACTCATGTTTATTCAGGCCTAAAAACAAATGGCCGCTTCGGTCACTGTAAGAGCTAAATGAAGTAAAACTCATTCACGGGTGAGGAGTAACTGGCTGCACTCCGGTCACGGTGGCACAATGTCTTTGTTGTCAGTGTGAGGATTTCCAGTATTGTCAGAGGAAGTCTGAACTTCATGGCAACTCGACCACTGTATGTGAGATCCTTGGAGTCTCTGTGGCCTAGCCACAGCTTTTAAACTCACTTTGGTTTGCTGGGAGAGCTCGCCTCCGTTAATGTCTGTGTCACTCCGTGTCAGAAATGCTAATGGATACTGAGCTAACGGGTATCCAGCCTCCTGGCTGATTCAGTGTTAGATGTTTTGGATGGAAAGTCCAATGTCCTCCACTTTTGTCAAGTACAGTTAATCTCAAGTTATTGAACTAACAACCGCTATCTATTCACGACGCAACTTTCAACACACTGTTAACCACAACGCGATTGTTTTCTCTCTCTTCATGCTGTTCTCTCTCATTCTATCCTCCACATGACCAGCTTCTTCCAGTCCTGATGAAGACCTTGACCTGAATGAAATTACGCATACAACAGAAATACAATGAACATATAAATGAAGTACTGCCCTGTCATAACCAAGCACAAACAAATACTAAATATAATAACATTTTCCATAACACCACAAACTGAGAACATCATACCCAAAAGAAATGAAAGAGAATATATTATCTTTCCTCTCCTACTGGGCTACACTGAGATTCTGAGCTTTATTTGAGGAAAAATAACTCAATTTCAATCAGTTTTAATTTAATGACATGGTTAGAACAGGTATGAACACTAGTCTGTCCCTAATCCAATAGTAAACACTAATTTGAGTGACAATGTTCAGACCACACTGAAAAATTACATATCCTGCCTTCTAATTTTAGTTCAAATCATTCACCTTTTATTTTTACACACTTTTGTACATTTAAGTATCGACACAGTGTAACTTTTTTTTACTCATTCAGAATGAGCTGAAAGTCATAAACAACATTCCTGTAACTATCTGCTTACTAGTTCAGTCATGATGCACACACCTACCTATTCATTTGACACAATTCTTTTACACTGGTCTGTGTCTGTGTGTGTGATCTGTTGGTTTCCAAAACTTTTGGGGCCCAAAACAAAACCATCCTCATCAAACGCTCGTGTGCAAACTATCATTAATTATATTCAACCATCTTGCTTGTGTAGTCAGAAACATCAACGGAACTCAATAAGATCAGCTGTGACTCTCTCAGGCAGGGTTTATTACCTTGTTTTTTGTTTTAATCGTTTGAACATATAGCATGGGGTGCACGGTGGTTTAGTGGTTAGCATGTACGGATCACGCCGCCAGGGTTGGGGGTTCGATTCCCACCGCTGCCCTGTGTGTGGAGTTTCCTCCCCCAGTCAAATACATGCATGGTAGGCTGATTGGCATGTCCAAAGTGTCTGTAGTGTATGAATGGGTGTGTGAACGTGCTCTGCAATGGATTGGTAAGCTGTCCTGGGTGTACCCCGCCTTGTGCTCCCTGGGATAGTCTCCGGGTTCCCTCCGACCCTGTGTTATAAGTGGTATAGATAATGGGTGGACGGCTGGATTAGCTACACTAGCATTTTTCTCAGTAGAGGGAGATTTCAGACTGGAGGATGAACTCTGAGTCAGGATCAGCTGTGAGACTCAGGGAATGTTACCTGCTTCCTGGTTTTGATTCCCCTGGATCACATGAACCTATTTCAACAACAAAGATATTACCGTTTCTCCTCACTTCTGGGTAATTTCTTGCTGTTTGAGGTGCCACGTGCTTGATCAGTGTTCATGGTGTACTGATATTGGCTGACTCACAGGTTCCTAACCCTGGTCTACCCATTGTCCACCCCAGTAACCCCAGTCCTGCACATTTCAGCGCTTCAGTGTGTTACTGCAGACAAAACACTAAAATGTGCAGGACAGGGAACACTCCAGGACCAGGGATTGGAAGCTGTGGGCTAACTAATACATTCTAGGTACATACTGATGTTTAAAGTGTAACGTGTCTCTTGGTGTGGGGGAATTCACTATATAAGGAATACTTGTGATTTTTTTGTAACTGAATATTTATTACACTTCAGTGTGAGTAACATACAGGGGAACAGTCGTGATTAATACAGTAGGTGTAACAGCATTTCCAACACCATCACACCAGTCCCCAACTAGCAGATGGGTGAAAGTAACATGAAATTTCCCACAACCTCTTTTAAATTAAAATGCTTTACCACTTTAATCTCACTCAACCACATCCTCAGTGTAGATGCTTTCTCTCCATTAGTTCAGGCTGAAGACAATTCAATATACAGGACACTTAGAAAATTCTACAGCCAAAGGTTATATAGTTATATATTATATACTATATGGTGTAAAACCAAGTGTTATTATTATTATTATTATTATTATTATTATTATTATTATTATGTATTTTTCATATACTGAGAGATGCATTGGTGATTTGTGTACGATGTGCATAATCAATAATGTGCAGCAAAAGTGTTTACTGATTCAAAAGGCTTTTATTAATAATTCAAAGCAGGACATTGCAGTGATACACACACTTAACACATATTTAGGTGATAAGAAGAAGAGCTGAGTTAAAGTGAGGAGTGTGTGAGCTCACATGTCAATAACTCGAATGAAATGATGAAAGTGGGACATTTGAGCAGTAAAGGCCACATGGAACACACAGTGAAGCAGTAGAAGGTGAGCTGAGTAACGTGTGTGAGCTCACAGCTCTCAGCACTGCTCTGTGTTCACTGTGCTCACCACAGGTGGTTGGTTGTCCTTGGAGGCCTCACAGGTCACCACCTTGTTCCTCCACTGCTCCGGGTGGAGGCTCAGCGTGCTGCTCCAGCTGTAGAGGCCGTCCGCCTGCAGAACTGCGGTGCTGCGGCTCTCCCCCGAGCTCCAGCTGCTCCCATCAACCTTCCAGCTCAGCCTCCAGTCCGAGGGGAAGCCCTTGTAGGCCACACACACGAGTGTGACCTTCTCCTGCTGCAGCTCCACACTGGAGGGGGGCAACACCGTCACACTGGGCTGGGTGAGGCCTACACACACACACACACACACACACAATTGAGACAGGAATAGACAGCTGTCAGTCACTCAGGCTTCATTTCAGCTCGCTGTGTGTGTTTCACTTCCCTTTATATCTTACAGAGCAGAACTGAGTTCAGTGGAGCATCACAAACGTTTCACATTCAATTCAAATACTTTTACATCTCAAATCTATAATGATTTATATTACTGTGATCACTGGAAGTTCAAATCTAACTGTACAGAATATTCAATAATCTGAAACATTACAATTATTTTATAATATGAATAAACGGCATTTAAAATACAACTTATTTATTATTTAAGTAAATTCAATTTATGCTTCCACATTTAACTCTGTTTATGGACTCACAGTCTCTGAGATATTAAATATAGTTAAATGTAGTTAGTGTAACTCAACGAAAAAAAAAAAGTCAGTATTATACACAAACAACAAATTCTATTTTGTTTGTAGATTTAAATTAAAATGAGCTACTCGCACTAAAGTCAGATACATTTTCTCAAACTTCTGAAATAAGAAAAATGAGAAACAAAATGAACACAATTTAATTTAGTCAATAATCTAATCGACACTAATCGACACTCCATTTCAGTCATTAATTTGAACACACTCCATTTCAGTCATTATTCTGAACACACTCCATTTCAGTCCTTAATCTGAACACACTTCATTTCAGTCATTAATCTGAACACACTCTATTTCAGTCATTAATAAACAGGTTACTTACGGCCCACAGACAGTTTAGTTCCTCCACCGAAAGTGTTCCACAGTGATACAAACAGGTTTAGTGGCCGTACAAAAACCCTGCTGCTCTAAACTCACTGCTCTCTCCATCCATTTAAACCTCTTATTACAAAACAGCTACAAAACACCAACTTCTGTTCACATCAGCTGATTAATGCACTAACTCTCCGACTGTTTTTATTACGTTTTAGTGTTTTTTCTCTTTTTAAACATCAAGATTGTCAGTCTAAACTGAGGATGTAGCTAGTGAGTAATTCACACAAATAAATTACACAAACTAAAAGCTGAAAATTCACAAAATGGAGATCTGCAATTGCACAGGTTTTACCCATAATGCCTCACTGAGTAAAAATGCTGATGTACTAATGATAAATTTGCAATATACGACTGAATGTGTGGAGCTAAAGTGAGAATAATTCTCCACTCCTTCTGTTGACTGATAGAATGTTATGATATGATGTTTAAGTCCTACAATAATCGAATCATTAATTTACCATCCAAAATATTAGTGTGTATTTACTCACTGCCAACACTGATGCTGCTTCTTCCACCATAAATCCACTACAGTGAGAAACTCATTAACATTCAGTACAAACACCATCCAGTGAAAGTTTAAGCTTCTCTCTCTAATTCACTTATTTATGGATCTTAGACCTAAAAGTGTTTTCCAGAAAATCTCCATCTGACCCCAGAAGCTAAATTCACACAGTAACTCTGTAGTAGTGTGAGATTTACAGTAAGATTGGGGGAATGTGGTAAAGGCGTCTCCATACTTAGAGGACACTTTGCATTGGTAGCACATGCTTCAGTGCTCTGGGAGTGTTTATAGCGCTGTGACTTTAACACTTCATGACTGAGAGCTGCTGCTACAGCAACTTCACCCACAGCTACAATGACTTTGATCCCCGTCTTCATCTGGACACTGATCCTCTGGACTCAAGGTCAGACACTGCTTCATATTTTATCTCTACAATGATCTGTTCATAGAAATACACTCATTGTTTCTATTATAATATTTCACTAACTTAAAATTTATGTTACATTAAAAAAAAATTTTTTTCAGAATGCAGAGGTCAAGTCACAGTAACTCAGACTCCTGCAGTGAAATCTGCTCTTCCAGGAGAAACAGTCACCATCAACTGTAGAACCAGTCCGGCAGTGTATCATCACAGTTCATACGGCCATTATTTATACTGGTATCAGCAGAAACCTGGAGAAGCTCCTAAACTCCTGATTAAGTTTGCGAATCAGCTACAGTCGGGTATTCCAGCTCGTTTCAGTGGCAGTGGATCTGGATCTGATTTCACTCTGACCATCAGTGGAGTCCAGACTGAAGATGCAGGAGATTATTACTGTCAGAGTTACCATTATATCAGTAGTACCCACCTGTTCACACAGTGTTATAGAGTCGTACAAAAACCTCCCTCAGTCAGATTGTAGAGAGACTGCACTGCTGCAGCTGGGAGCGACTGCAGGTGCTGAGTTGGAGGATGTGATACGACACAATGACACTCTGTGGAGGAGAGGAACCACACCACACTAACTCACAACTCACATTGGAAATCTCTCAATAATCATGATATAAATACTGAGTATTTAGTATGTTATATTTCAGTTAAATACCTTCAGTTAAATAGATTCAAGATTTAGGATTAGATCTGAAGGCCTGTATCAGTCTTCACAAGCAATAGATTATATTAATATACATATGAATTTACCTTCTACCTCATTTGCTTGTATTATTTCTCTTTCTGGCCGCTTGCCGATAGAAAACCAGTAATGCCCCAAGTACCACCATGGAATAATGGTGATGAACTCATCCAAATCTGGCTACCAGAACACAGACACAGCTCAGTCATGGTGAGGCAGTATCTCGTGCAGGAACCACGGCTTAGAGTTGGTCTCCTTTGAGCCCAAAATTGAAATGGTGCACAAGCAATACATATGGTTAATTGTCTCCTAGGCATTGTTCTAAAAAATACTTAAATGAAGAATGTACTTTTCAGGTTTTCTAGATGGTTGTGGTTCTAGTTATCATAACTGAAACTGTTTGGTGGATTTCTTTTTTAGTCTCTATCACTTATCCTGCCGCCATTACTATCTCTGATATAAGTCACTGTTATTAATCTATTCTCAGCCTTAGTTTCTGTATCTATGACATGACCTTCTTCAATTGCCTTCTGACACAAAATACTTTAACCATTTTGGCCCTCGTCCTCATCCATCCTTCCTCATCTCTAGGTATCAGCGTTACCCTGCTGTATTTTTCAGATTTTCACTTTGCATCCTGCACTCTTGCTCTCCCTGCCCTGCATATCACCCTCTATTTGTACTGTACCTCTCCCCCACTTCCTGAACCCTCCACTCTTTCTCTTCTTCCTCCATAAATTCCAACACCCTAGGTTTCTGCACAGATCTCAGCATGTCTAGCAGACATCTCGTCATGAATGACAGCTCATCAGCTGAAACGTCGGGATTACGCATGTAACCCTGTTCCCTGAGAAGGGAATGAGACGTTGCATTTAGCATAACAGTATGGGAATGCCCTTGCATGCATGACTGGTATCTGAAGCTTGGGTAAAATCATGCCTCTACTTATAAGCCTGCCATGATCAGGTGACATGGCAAATAAGCGCGTTGCATGATATATATATAGCACCTGTGAACCACTCTGCCAGCCTCTATTATAAGAAGGGAAGACGCAATTCACAGGCCTGCCCTGGTATGACAAAGCTATGCAACGTCTCGTTCCCTTCTCAGGGAACAGGGTTACATGCGTAACCCCGATGTTGCCTTTCAAAGGGAACTTCGACGTTGCATTTAGCATAACAGTATGGGAACGGAAATACCCACTCTGTCATACATAGGGTACGGCCTGTTCAACAGGACCCAAGCCCGAGGGTCACTGCAAGACACTCGAGCCCGGGGTGAAATGAATATCCAGGCTGTAATAACAAATGAAAGTGTGTGGTGTAGACCATCCCACAGCAGCACACACATCCTGTAAGGATACCCCTTTGGAGAAAGCCTTCGAGGAGGCGACCGCCCTAGTGGAATGAGCTCTTATGCCCAGAGGTGTGGCGAGACCGCGCACCTCGTAAGCCATAGAGATTGCTTCCACTATCCAATTAGAGATGCGCTGCTTTGACACAGCATCACCTTTACTATCGCCGCCAAAGCAGACCAGCAGCTGCTCCGACTTACGCCACTGGCCGGAGCGGTGGACGTAAGTACAGAGAGCCCTTACTGGACACAGCAGGTGCATCCTCTCTTGTTCCGGTGTGAGGAACAGAGGAGGGCAGAAGGCCTGCAACACCACAGGGTGGGCAGCCAATGTAGGCACTAGGCTATCCTAGGCCGGAATATAATCCGGTCTAGGATACAGGAAGGCCTTGGCTAGTCCAGGGGCAAAGTCAATGCAGGAACGGGCAACAGAGAAGAGCTTGTAGATCTCCCACTCGCTTGAGAGATGTCAGGGCCAGTAGAAGAGCTACCTTTAGAGTCAGAAGCTTCTCAGAGGCTGACTCTAAGGGCTCAAATGAGGCCCCTGACAGACCTTCCAAGACCACAGAAAGGTCCCAGGAAGCTATTCGCAGCCTGCAGATGGGCCTCAGCCATCTGACACCACGCATGAACCTCGAAGTTAGAGGTTGTTGCCCCACAGAGGCTCCTTCAACAGGGGCGTGGTTGGCCGAAATGGCGGCCACATAAACCCTGATTGTAGAAGTAGCCAACCCTGCTGAGAAACGTTCTTGTAAGAACTCCAGGACTGTAGCTGTTGCGCAGTTCACTGGGTCTAGCTGACGTTCCTCACACCACAAGACAAAAAGCCGCCACTTGAACGCATACAATTTCCTTGTGGATGGTGCTCTAGCGTTTAACATGGTCTCTACAACCTCAGTTGTGAGACCAGAATGTATGAGCTGGTGCCCCTCAGGGGCCATGCCCACACTTTCCATTTCTGGCCGAGGGTGATAAATCAGCCCTCCGGCTTGAGACAGTAGATCCCTGCGGATGGGAATCTCCCAAGGAGTGCCGTCAAGCAGGGAAATTATCTCCGAGAACCATATTTGAGCTGGCCAATAAGGTGCTACTAGCAGCAGACGTAGACGGTCTTGGTGAACTTTCGCTAGAACTTGTGGGAACAGAGAGATAGGGGGGAAAGCATATAGGTGTGACCTTGGCCACATGTGCACCATGGCGTCCAACCCCAATGGTGCAGGAGGAGTGAGGGCGAACCACACCGGGCAGTGTGTTGTCTCCTCGGAGGTGAACACATCCACTTCCGCTTGTCCGAACCTCCGCCATATGGACTCCACCACTTGTGGATGGAGCCTCCAACCCCCGGGCCTCAGCCCCTGCCTCGACAGGATGTCTGCCCCTACATTCCGGCTACCCGGAATGTACATTGCACTCACTGACAAGAATTTTCCCTCTGCCCAAGGAAGGATTAGTTGCACCTGCCTGAACAGGGGGAGTGAACGTAACCCTCCCTGGTGGTTGATATATGAGACCACCGCTGTGTTGTCCGACACAACTAGCACATGGTGGCCTCTCAACTGAGGAAGAAAGAATTTCAGTGCTAGGAATACGGCCCGCATCTCTAGGCGATTTATATGCCACTCCAGATGAGGGCCGCTCCAAAGACCGTGAGCTGGACAGCCATTTAAGAATGCACCCCAGCCCGTGAGGGACGCGTCTGTAATTACCATCTTGCGGTAAGGAGACGCCCCTAGAGTGTGACCCGAGGCTAGAAACTGCGGGCGCCTCCAAATACTCAAGCAAGTAGGCATCACCGCGTGACACTGATTGCTCTCAGAGGTTTCATCCTCGGATGAAACCCCCGGCTTTTCAGCCACCACTGAAACGGTCTCATGTGCAATAGGCCCAATGGTATGACGTTGGCTGCTGCTGCCGTAAGGCCCAACAGCCTCTCGTAAAGACTGGAGGAGATGCCCAGACCTAGCTTTATCTTGCTCAAAGTTGATAGGATCGATTGTACGCGTGTTGGGGATAGAAACGCCCTCATCGTAGTAGAATCCCATATAACCCCTAGAAAAGTTGTTTTCTGCACTGGAGAAAGCATACTTTTCTTGAGGTTCAACCTGAGCCCCAAGCTCCTTATGTGGGCGAGAACAACATCTCAATTTTGAACTGCCTGTTCCCTGGATCGTGCTAGAATTAACCAGTCCTCCAGGTAGTTTAGTACACGGATGCCCTGGAGTCGCAAGGGAGCCAGAGCAGCATCCATGCACTTTGTGAAGGTGCGAGGGTATAAAGCTAGCCCGAAGGGAAGAACCCGAAATTGGTATGTGTTTTCTCCAAACGCAAACCTCAGGAACTTCCTGTGACTGGGCGATATTCCTATCTGGAAATATGCATCTTTCAGATCTATCGTCACAAACCAGTCCTCGGACTGAATCTGTGGCACGATAAGTTTGAGCGTCAGCATCTTGAACCTGTATGTCCAAAGAGTACGGTTCAGATGACGCAGATATAAAATTGGCCGTATACTCCCATCTTTTTTGCGGACCAGGAAATAACGGCTGTAAAAACCTCCCTCCCTTACTGAACGGGGTACATGTTCTATGGCCCCTTTGTCCAAAAGGAAACTTACTTCCTGCGCTAACACAGGGCTCTGCTCTGTGCTGACAACTGTGGTGAGCACACCTCTGAACCGGGGGGGTCGAGCCCTGAACTGGACCTGGTAACCCTTTTTTGTGGTAGACAGAACCCATGGGGACACTTTTGGCAGTAGTTTTCACGCTACCAAATGGTCTTTCAGTGATGTTAGCTTTTCCACATTTCGTTGGAGGGAAAGCATCAGATTTCCTAAGGGGTAACTGCCCTAGCAACCTCATGTCCCCTGATACGTCCCTCCGTGGCCCATCAGGACCGTTCCTTCCTTGCCTGCTTTGCCATTATGATCATTCTTAGATCAGGCCTCTTAGCAGGCTGTGGCTGTGACCGCCCGGTCCCCCTGGCTTTCTGCGGGGGGAGGCGGGCCACCACACTCGTCTTCTGCGTCTCCCTCGCACCAGCGCTGGCCCGGGCTCCACTCATGGAGGCCCGTGTGAACTCGACACGACGGGGAAGGATTATCTTTGTCCCCCATCCCTGAGAGTTTGAGCCATAGGTGCCTCTCCACCACAACCAGGCTACCCGTTGAACGGTCGATATGACGGGCCGTTTGTTTGGTCTCACGTAGAGATAAATCTGTGGCGCGGCGCAGCTCTGCCACTGCCTCGGGCCACTGCCCTCCCTAAATTACCTGCCGTTGATGGAGAGACGTGGCTCGCAAGCGCCTCCTCCACCTTTGGCATCGCTAAATAGCCATCCTGCTCACTCCCCATGACGGCTGAGTAATCAGACGTTGCAGGGTTATAAACACAGCTAGTGTATGGTGTTCTCCAGAAGCGTGATATCTCATCATGCACTTCCGGAAAAAAGGGGAGTTTTCTGAGGTGTGAGGGAGCTTTATATTTATTTTCACTGGAGAGGAAGCACTCATCCAGCCTGCTAAGAGCCACTTCCTCTTCCCCGGGCCAGTCTATATTCAACTTTTCAATCACCCTAGTGATCACCTCAAGCAGCTCTTTACATGCTTGAGAGCTGCTGTCGGTTTTTGGTGCAATGGCACCCTCTACCGACTCCTTGGAGTCAGCAAGGGTGTTTTGGCTTTCCATAGGGGAATGAGGAGTCGCGACGCGAGCTCTAAAGTTAGGCGGAGAGCTGGACCCGGAAGACAGCAAGAGATAGAGCAGCGCTCGTCTCCGGCTCCTCTTCCAAATCCATACAAGAACCGCACGACCTTAGCTGGCTGGCTGCCTTGGCAGCAGCCGGCCCAGATCCGCGAGGCTCTGAAACCCAACTCCCTTCCGACAAGAAGAGAGCAAGCCGAGGGCGTAGCTGCCTAATCGGGAAATGCACACAGTGCTGACAGTCAGACCCCTTGAGGGCTGCTGTAGCATGCTCTACGCCCAAACACTTCACACAGAAAGCGTGTCCGTCTCCTCCCATGATGAAATGGGAGCAAGGCGTAACACACTTCCTGAAATCCCTCTCGCTCATTATTTCACTCTCTTTTCTTTTCTTTTCTTTTTCTAAAAAAGGGATAGAAAAGTTTAGATATTGAGAAATACAGAGTAGAAATGAAGCGTTTCTTTTTTTTTCCTTTGTCACACGAACCACAGACATGCAGTCTCACTGAAGATAATAAGGCTGGCAGCGTGGTTTACAGGTGCCATATATATATCATGCGACGCGCTTAATTTCCACGTCACCTGATCATGGCAGTCCTATAAGTAGAGGCATGATTTTACACAAGCTTCAGATACCGGTCACGCGCGCAAGGGCGTTCCCATACTGTTATGCTAAATGCAACGTTGAAGTTCCCTTTGAAAGGGAACGTCGAGGTTACGCATGTAACCCTGCTCCATGAGTAGGCAACGAGATGTTGCATACTGTTATGCTAAATGCTTTGAAAGGGAACTAAGTCTCAGACACACTGAGCTGCTGTATTTCCCTGGAGATCCTTCTCCATGTCAAGATTTATTGATCTCCCAGAAGAACTATTGGATCACACCTTCTGACAACACAGGAAACCTTGAGCTAGTTCTGAACAACCGTTTAAACTTCTCTCCTTATATTCCTAACCTGATTCGGACATGCAGGTTTCTCATTTACATCAGGAGGATCTGGTCAGTTCTGTCCACAGAGATCATTCAAGATCTTGTTCAGTCCTTTATTATCTTGATATTAGTCTACTGCAGTCTACACAAGTTTCTACCTCTTGTATTTCTACTTAAAACAGCTGAACACAAATATATAGTTTGTAACCAGATCTTATTTATATGCACTTAACATGTATGTATTATATTTACCTTAAGAACATACTATTTACAGGTACTGTGGGCTCACCTACACAAACACCATAATAAACTTCTACTCCTTAGTGCAGTTGCAGGCCCAATGCACGACTCATGTTTATTGTGGCCTAAAAACAAATTCGGTCTAAGAGCTAAATGAAGTAAAACTCACTCACGGGTGAGGAGTAACTGGCTGCACTCTGGTCACGGTGGCACAATGTCTTTGTTGTCAGTGTGAGGATTTCCAGTATTGCCAGAGGAAGTCTGAACTTCATGGCAACTCGACCGCTGTATGTGAGATCCTTGGAGTCTCTGTGGCCTAGCGACAGCTTTTAAACTCACTTTGGTTTGCTGGGACAGCTCGCCTCCGTTAATGTCTGTGTCACTCCGTGTCAGAAATGCTAATGGATACTGAGCTAACAGGTATCCAGCCTCCTGGCTGATTCAGTGTTAGATGTTTTGGATGGAAAGTCCAATGTCCTCCACTTTTGTCAAGTACAGTTAATCTCAAGTCATTGAACAAACAACCGCTATCTATTCACGACGCAACTTTCAACACACTGTTAACCACAACGCTCTTGTTTTCTCTCTCTTCACGCCGTTCTCTCTCATTCTATCCTCCACATGACCAGCTTCTTCCAGTCCTGATGAAGACCTGGACCTGAATGAAATTACACATACAACAGAAATACAATGAAAATATAAATGAAGTACTGCCCTGTCATAACCAAGCACAAACAAATACTAAATATAATAACATTTTCCATAACACCACAAACTGAGAACATCATACCCAACAGAAATGAAAGAGAATATGTTATCTTTCCTCTCCTACTGGGCTACACTGAGATTCTGAGCTTTATTTGAGAAAAAATAACTCAATTTCAATCAGTTTTAATTTAATGATGTGGTTAGAAAAGGTATGAACACTAGTCTGTCCCTAATCCAACAGTAAATACTAATTTGAGTGACAATGTTCAGACCACACTGAAAAAATACATATACTGCCTTCGAATTTTAGTTCAAATCATTCACCTTTTATTTTTGCACACTTGTGTACATTTAAGTATCGACACAGTGTAGCTTTTTTTTACTCATTCAGAATGAGCTGAAAGTCATAAACAACATTCCTGTAACTATCTGCTTACTAGTTCAGTCATGATTAACTCAGAGCAGTCTGTTGTCTCTGGGCGATGATGATGCTGACAGACCCATCACTACATGAGCAAGACTAAATAAAGATTAAATATCAATTAGAGCTCTTTCTTCTCCAGCTGTTATAAACAGAGGAGAGTGAGAACTTCAGTAAAGGTCATCAGGAGATTTGAGAGACAGCTGTAATTTCCACTGTTTTCTGGAGATTTCACAGTCGTGTCTTCATGCACTGGGTGTAACAACCTCATTCATTTCTGTGAATAACAGCCTACAAATCTGTCTGACAGACAGCCCTGTGTTCTCAACACACAGCAAGTGTTAAGAAGCGATGAGGGTGTGTGTAGTAAATTACCTGCTCTGCTCATACATTACAGTGGAAGACTCCTTTCAGGACTTTCAAATTCAGGACATTTCCTAGAACATGTGCGTCATCTCAGAGAGAAAGATCAAGTCCTGTAGGAGCCTGATCTGACTGTGTGAACATGAACAATAAACAAGATTTCGGTCTTGAATAGGACTCTATTACTGCCTTAATATGTGTTTCCTTGTTTTTTTAGCACTTTATTTTCTGGGTCGTTCTTCTTTTATATGTTAAAACTTGTTTTCCTTGTCCAGGTTATAATAGTTTAAATTCTTGTTTTGCCCTGTGCCTACCTGTGTTTATAACTTGAATATGGATCTGAGAGAGGTTTCATCCTGATCAAGGTTGGTATTTTCTTTTAAAAACACATAGAAAATATTTTTTTATGTTTTCTCTTGACTCAGTTTGTTCTTTAATGTATTTTATTGGATTGTGTTAGAATTTTTTTAAAGGTTTATGCAAATTCTCACCAATCACAGAAATAAGAAATGAAAGTTCTATTGCATGAACAGCTCTGAGTCCCAGAATAGATCAACACTTTCAGCAGATGTTCATGGTTCTTCAGCCAAACTCACTCAAGCACAGCACAAGACACTTCACTAGTGAAAAAGGAGACATGCTTTCCACATTGAAGCTTTATTTCAGCATAGCTACACCACTGACACCACCTCAGACTGCTAAGCGTGTTTTAAAGTGTACACTTGAATTCTAGTGGACTTCACAGCGGCTCTTTCGGAACGAGGTGATCTGAGTGGTGTCGTGGTGGGAGACGGTACAGCCGAACACCTCGGCCTCTTCCCAGCGTTCTTTGCTGAGGGTCAGGGTGCTGCTGCGGCTGTAGATGCCGTTCTTCTGTTCTTCTGTGCTGGTCAGAAACCCCTCGTTCACCTCGACACCGTCTACAGTCCAGCTCAGCAGCGCCCCCTGTGGAGAATAGGCCGAGAGCAGGCAGAGCAATGAGGCCGATCCCTCAGAGAGCTGCAGAGAGGACGGAGGGAGCAGAGACACGGAGGGCTTCACCACCGGACCAGCTGCAGAACACACACACACACACACACACACACACACACAATGATATTAATGTTAATGTGAACTCTATCATAATGAACATGGTGATATTTGGTCATTCAGTTTAATGGCTGTAGAACAGATGCAGTAGTTTATCTGCACATCGTACAACAGGACACAATTCTGATAACGTCATCCAACCAAACTGCAGCCGAACAAAACAATCTCCATCTTCTGATCAAAAGAACACTGTGCTAAAAATAACCATCACACCAGGGTAAAGTTATCTTTATCCAGTAAAGTTATCTTTGTTCAATTTTTTAGA
The DNA here is from genome assembly GCF_023375685.1 of Ictalurus furcatus. Lineage (NCBI taxonomy): Eukaryota > Metazoa > Chordata > Actinopteri > Siluriformes > Ictaluridae > Ictalurus > Ictalurus furcatus. Next base: position 25,240,691 of record NC_071268.1, read on the forward strand.
TTATCTTAATAATTATTTATGACTTATCATTAATGGGAAATTAGCAATAAACGATTATTGTTCATGCTTCACTGTTACACAAATTTCCATTGTGATGATGAATTAGAGTAACCAAAGCAACAATTACATCAACTAAAAGCTAACATTTCACCTGAATCTTAAAAAGAGATGAAGTGAATTTTACAAATTGACACGAAAGCAGAGTGTTTATAGAAGCAGCTCTCTCCTCTTCACATCACATTTCTCTATTTTATAGAAAAGATCTACAGTATGTGTTTTTATAAATGTCACATCATTTATTTTTAGTAAATCTATACATTTCATTGAATTGTGTAAATAAACTAAAGAATCTTTGAGGTTTTAGAAAGCAAAAGGCACTTACTTTTCACAATGAGTTTAGTTCCTCCACCGAAAGTCCACCACAGTGATACAAACAGGTTTAGTGGCCGTACAAAAACCCTGCTGCTCTAAACTCACTGCTCTCTCCATCCATTTAAACCTCTTATTACAAAACAGCTACAAAACACCAACTTCTGTTCACATCAGCTGATTAATACACTAACTCTCTGACTGTTTTTATTACGTTTTAGTGTTTTTTCTCTTTTTAAACATCAAGATTGTCAGTCTAAACTGAGGATGCAGCTAGTGAGTAATTCACACAAATAAATTACACAAACTAAAAGCTGAAAATTCACAAAATGTAGATCAGCAATTGCACAGGTTTTACCCATAATGCATCACTGAGTAAAAATGCTGACGTACTAATGATAACTTTGCAATATACGACTGAAGGTGTGGAGCTAAAGTGAGAATAATTCTCCACTCCTTCTGTAGACTGATAGAAAGTTATGATATGATGTTTAAGTCCTACAATAATCTAATCATTAATTTACAGTCAACAAATTACTGTGTATTTACTCACTGCCAACATTGATTCTGCTTCTTCCACCATAAATCCACTACAGTGGGAAACTCATTAACATTCAGTACAAACACCATCCAGTGAAAGTTTAAGCTTCTCTCTCTAATTCACTTATTTATGCATCTTAGACCTAAAAGTGTTTTCCAGAAAATCTCCATTTGACCCCAGAAGCTAAATTCACACAGTAACTCTGCAGTAGTGTGAGATTTACAGTAAGATTGGGGGAATGTGGTAAAGGCGTCTCTATACATAGAGGACACTTTGCATTGGCAGCACATGCTTCAGTGCTCTGGGAGTGTTTATAGCGCTGTGACTTTAACACTTCATGACTGAGAGCTGCTGCTACAGCAACTTCACCCACAGCTACCATGACTTTGATCCCCGTCTTCATCTGGACACTGATCCTCTGGACTCAAGGTCAGACACTGCTTCATATTTTATCTCTACAATGATCTGTTCATACAAATACACTCATTGTTTCTATTATAATATTTCACTTACTTAAAATTTATGTTACATTAAAAATATTTTTTTTCAGAATGCAGAGGTCAAGCCACAGTAGCTCAGACTCCTGCAGTGAAATCTGCTCTTCCAGGAGAAACAGTCACCATCAACTGTAGAACCAGTCAGGCAGTGTACAAGGACTCACATGGTGAAAGGCTATTCTGGTATCAGCAGAAACCTGGAGAAGCTCCTAAACTCCTGATTAAGTTTGCGAATCAGCTACAGTCGGGTATTCCAGCTCGTTTCAGTGGCAGTGGATCTGGATCTGATTTCACTCTGACCATCAGTGGAGTCCAGACCGAAGATGCAGGAGATTATTACTGTCAGAGTTGGCATTCCATCTCTGGCTACTGGTTCACACAGTGTTATAGAGGCGTACAAAAACCTCCCTCAGTCAGATTGTAGAGAGACTGCACTGCTGCAGCTGGGAGCGACTGCAGGTGCTGAGTTGGAGGTTGTGATACGACACAATGTCACTCTGTAGAGGAGAGGAACCACACCACACTAACTCACAACCCACATTAGAAATCTCTCAATAATCATCACACCACACGGCACACAGTCCATCTACGTCCACTACTGTAAGATCAGTAGTTTTTTTTTCACTCATCAGTGTCTATCACTAACCCTGCAGCCATTACAGTCTCTGATATCAGTCACTGTTATTAATCTATTCTCAGCCTTAGTTTCTGTCTCTATATTCTGTCTCAAATCTCTTTCTTGCACTCCTATAACATGACCTTCTTCTACTGCCTCCTGACACAAAATAAACATTTTGGACCTGGTCCTAATCCATCCTTCCTCATCTCTAGGTATCAGCGTTACCCTGCTGTATTTTTCAGATTTTCACTTTGCATCCTGCACTCTTGCTCTCCCTGCCCTGCATATCACCCTCTATTTGTACTGTACCTCTCCCCCACTTCCTGAATCCTCCACTCTTTCTCTTCCTCCTCCATAAATTGCAGCACCTTATGTTTCTGCACAGATCTCAGCATGTCTAGCAGACATCTCATCATGAATGACAGCTCATCAGCTGAAACTAAGTCTCAGAAACACTGAGCTGCTGTATTTCCCTGGAGATCCTTCCCCATGTCAAGATTTATTGATCTCCCAGAAGAACTATTGGATCACACCTTCTGACAACACAGGAAACCTTGAGCTAGTTCTGAACAACCGTTTAAACTTCTCTCCTTATATTCCTACCCTGATTCGGTCATGCAGGTTTCTCATTTACATCAGGAGGGTCTGGCCAGTTCTGTCCACAGAGGTCATTCAAGATCTTGTCCAGTCCTTTATTATCTTGATATTAGTCTACTGCAGTCTACACAAGTTTATACCTCTTGTATTTCTACTTAAAACAGCTGAACACAAATATATAGTTTGTAACCAGATCTTATTTATATGCACTTAACATGTATGTATTATATTAACCTTAAGAACATACTATTTACAGGTACAGTGGGCTCACCTACACAAACACCATAATAAACTTCTACTCCTTAGTGCAGTTGCAGGCCCAATGCACGACTCATGTTTATTCAGGCCTAAAAACAAATGGCCGCTTCGGTCACTGTAAGAGCTAAATGAAGTAAAACTCACTCATGGGTTAGGAGTAACTGGCTGCACTCCGGTCACGGTGGCACAATGTCTTTGTTGTCAGTGTGAGGATTTCCAGTATTGTCAGAGGAAGTCTGAACTTCATGGCAACTCGGATCGCTGTATGTGAGATCCTTGGAGTCTCTGTGGCCTAGCCACAGCTTTTAAACTCACTTTGGTTTGCTGGGAGAGCTCGCCTCCGTTAATGTCTGGGTCACTCCGTGTCAGAAATGCTAATGGATACTGAGCTAACGGGTATCCAGCCTCCTGGCTGATTCAGTGTTAGATGTTTTTCTTGGAAAGTCCAATGTCCTCCACTTTTGTCAAGTACAGTTAATCTCAAGTTATTGAACTAACAACCGCTATCTATTCACGACGCAACTTTCAACACACTGTTAACCACAACGCTCTTGTTTTCTCTCTCTTCACGCCGTTCTCTCTCATTCTATCCTCCACATGACCAGCTTCTTCCAGTCCTGATGAAGACCTTGACCTGAATGAAATTACACATACAACAGAAATACAATGAACATATAAATGAAGTACTGCCCTGTCATAACCAAGCACAAACAAATACTAAACATAATAACATTTTCCATAACACCACAAACTGAGAACATCATACCCAACAGAAATGAAAGAGAATATATTATCTTTCCTCTCCTACTGGGCTACACTGAGATTCTGAGCTTTATTTGAGGAAAAATAACTCAATTTCAATCCGTTTTAATTTAATGACATGGTTAGAAAAGGTATGAACACTAGTCTGTCCCTAATCCAACAATAAACACTAATTTGAGTGACAATGTTCAGACCACACTGAAAAAATTCATATCCTGCCTTCTAATTTTAGTTCAAATCATTCACCTTTTATTTTTACACACTTGTGTACATTTAAGTATCGACACAGTGTAACTTTTTTTTACTCATTCAGAATGAGCTGAAAGTCATAAACAACATTCCTGTAACTATCTGCTTACTAGTTTAGTCATGATTAACTCAGAACAGTCTGTTGTCTCTGGGCCATGCTCTTTTGAACTCACGCTCACGCTCTTTTGAACTCAGAATAAACCAACAAATGATCTATGCTGAAATGACTCTGATCGACAGAACAAGGTCCAGTTTATTTTTAGAGTACAGTACAATCACTCCAAAATAGATGATGATAACTCACACACCTGCATCACGAGCTGCACTTTCTTTGCGTGCCTGTTTAGCCTTTCGCTCAGCAGCCTCTGAAGGATGTGTTTGTTTCTACGCCATCATAAGTCACTGACTTAAAGTCAGTCAGCTGCAGAAAAGTTGCAATTTTGTATTTTGTTCATCGTACCCTCTCTCTTCATACATTCAGAGGGTGGGACCCACTTTGAAACGGTAATATTAACTGGTTTCACTACAGGTGAGTGACAATTCATCTATATCCAATAGGCAAAGAGCCTAACCTTTTCATGCACATCTTGATTGGTGGACTAGCGTATAGGGAAGTTACGGTTATGAAGCCGCTGCGTCCAAGCCCGAGGATCTAGGCAATTGCCTACTCTGCCTTTAGGTAGTGCCGGCCTTGCACACACCTACCTATTCAATTGACACAACTCTTTTACATCGGTCTGTGTCTGTGTGTGTGATCTGTTGGTTTCCAGAACTTTTGGGGCCCAAAACAAAACCATCCTCATCAAACGCTCGTGTGCAGACTACCACTAATTATATTCACCATCTTGCTTGTGTAGTCAGAAACATCAACTGAACTCAATAAGATCAGCTGTGACTCTCTCAGGCAGGGTTTATCACCTTGTTTTTTGTTTTAATCGTTTGAACATATAGCATGGGGTGCATGGTGGTTTAGTGGTTAGCATGTTCGGATCACGCCGCCAGGGTTGGGGGTTCGAGTCCCGCCGCTGCCCTGTGTGTGTGTGTGGAGTTTCTTCCGAGTACTCCGGTTTCCTCCCCCAGTCCAAAGACATGCATGGTAGGCTGATTGGCATGTCCAAAGTGTCTGTAGTGTATGAGTGGGTGTGTGAATGTGCTCTGCAATGGATTGGTAAGCTGTCCTGGGTGTACCCCGCCTTGTGCTCCCTGGGATAGTCTCCAGGTTCCCTCCGACCCTGTGTGATAAGTGGTATAGATAATGGATGGACGGATGGATTAGCTACACTAGCACTTTGCTCAGTAGAGGGAGATTTCAGACTGGAGGATGAACTCTGAGTAAGGATCATCTGTGAGACTCAGGGAATATTACCTGCTCCCTGGTTTTGTTTCCCCTGGATCACATGAACCTATTTCAACAACAAAGATATTACTGTCTCTCCTCACTTCTGTGTAATTTCTTGCTGTTTGAGGTGCCACGTGCTTGATCAGTGTTCATGGTGTACTGATATTGCCTAACTCACAGGTTCCTAACCCTGGTCTACCCATTGTCCACCCCAGTAACCCCAGTCCTGCACATTTCAGCGCTTCAGTGTGTTACTGCAGACAAAACACTAAAATGTGCAGGACAGGGAACACTCCAGGACCAGGGATTGGAAGCTGTGGGCTAACTAATACATTCTAGGTACATACTGATGTTTAAAGTGTAACGTGTCTCTTGGTGTGGGGGAATTCACTATATAAGGAATACTTGTGATTTTTTTGTAACTGAATATTTATTACACTTCAGTGTGAGTAACATACAGGGGAACAGTCGTGATTAATACAGTAGGTGTAACAGCATTTCCAACACCATCACACCAGTCCCCAACTAGCAGATGGGTGAAAGTAACATGAAATTTCCCACAACCTCTTTTAAATTAAAATGCTTTACCACTTTAATCTCACTCAACCACATCCTCAGTGTAGATGCTTTCTCTCCATTAGTTCAGGCTGAAGACAATTCAATATACAGGACACTTAGAAAATTCTACAGCCAAAGGTTATATAGTTATATATTATATACTATATGGTGTAAAACCAAGTGTTATTATTATTATTATTATTATTATTATGTATTTTTCATATACTGAGAGATGCATTGGTGATTTGTGTACGATGTGCATAATCAATAATGTGCAGCAAAAGTGTTTACTGATTCAAAAGGCTTTTATTAATAATTCAAAGCAGGACATTGCAGTGATACACACACTTAACACATATTTAGGTGATAAGAAGAAGAGCTGAGTTAAAGTGAGGAGTGTGTGAGCTCACATGTCAATAACTCGAATGAAATGATGAAAGTGGGACATTTGAGCAGTAAAGGCCACATGGAACGCACAGTGAAGCAGTAGAAGGTGAGCTGAGTAACGTGTGTGTGAGCTCACAGCTCTCAGCACTGCTCTGTGTTCACTGTGCTCACCACAGGTGGTTGGTTGTCCTTGGAGGCCTCACAGGTCACCACCTTGTTCCTCCACTGCTCCGGGTGGAGGCTCAGCGTGCTGCTCCAGCTGTAGAGGCCGTCCGCCTGCAGAACTGCAGTGCTGTGGCTCTCCCCCGAGCTCCAGCTGCTCCCATCAACCTTCCAGCTCAGCCTCCAGTCCGAGGGGAAGCCCTTGTAGGCCACACACATGAGTGTGACCTTCTCCTGCTGCAGCTCCACACTGGAGTGGGGCAGCACCGTCACACTGGGCTGGGTGAGGCCTACACACACACACACACGCACACAGAGTTGAGAAAGGAATAGACAGCTGTCAGTCACTCAGGCTTCGTTTCAGCTCGCTGTGTGTGTTTCACTTCCCTTTATATCTTACAAAGCAGAACTGAGTTCAGTGGAGCATCACAAACGTTTCACATTCAATTCAAATACTTTTACATCTTAAATCTATAATGATTTATATTACTGTGATCACTGGAAGTTCAAATCTAACTGTACAGAATATTCAATAATCTGAAATATTACAATTATTTTATAATATGACTAAACAGCATTTAAAATACAACATATTTATTATTTAAGTAAATTCAATTTATGCTTCCACATTTAACTGTGTTTATGAACTCACAGTCTCTGAGATATTAAATATAGTTAAATATAGTTAGTGCAGTTCAACAGAAAAAGTCAGTAATATACACAAACAACAAATTTTATTTTGTTTGTATATTTAAATTAAAATGAGCTACTCGCACTAAAGTCAGATACATTTTCTCAAACTTCTAAAATAAGAAAAATGAGAAACAAAATGAACACAATTTAATTTAGTCAATAATCTGAACACACTGCATTTCAGTCCTTAATCTGAACACACTCCATTTCAGTCATTAATCTGAACACACTGCATTTCAGTCATTAATCTGAACACACTCCATTTCAGTCATTAATCTGAACACACTCTATTTCAGTCCTTAATCTGAACACACTCCATTTCAGTCATTAAACTGAACACACTGCATTTCAGTCATTAATCTGAACACACTCCATTTCAGTCATTAATCTGAACACACTCCATTTCAGTCATTAATCTGAACACACTGCATTTCAGTCATTAATCTGAACACACTGCATTTCAGTCATTAATCTGAACACACTTCATTTCAGTCATTAATCTGAACACACTCCATTTCAGTCATTCATCTGAATACACTGCATTTCAGTCATTAATAAACAGGTTACTTACGGCCCACAGTTTGGTTCCTCCACCGAAAGTCCACCACAGTGATACAAACAGGTTTAGTGGCCGTACAAAAACCCTGCTGCTCTAAACTCACTGCTCTCTCCATCCATTTAAACCTCTTATTACAAAACAGCTACAAAACACCAACTTCTGTTCACATCAGCTGATTAATACACTAACTCTCTGACTGTTTTTATTACGTTTTAGTGTTTTTTCTCTTTTTAAACATCAAGATTTTCAGTCTAAACTGAGGATGCAGCTAGTGAGTAATTCACACAAATAAATTACACAAACTAAAAGCTGAAAATTCACAAAATGTAGATCTGCAATTGCACAGGTTTTACCCATAATGCATCACTGAGTAAAAATGCTGATGTACTAATATTAAATTTGCAATATACGACTGAATGTGTGGAGCTAAAGTGAGAATAATTCTCCACTCCTTCTGTAGACTGATAGAAAGTTATGATATGATGTTTAAGTCCTACAATAATCTAATCATTAATTTACAGTCAAAATATTAGTGTGTATTTACTCACTGCCAACATTGATGCTGCTTCTTTCACCATAAATCCACTACAGTGAGAACTTCATTAACATTCAGTACAAACACCATCCAGTGAAAGTTTAAGCTTCTCTCTCTAATTCACTTATTTATGCATCTTAGACCTAAAAGTGTTTTCCAGAAAATCTCCATCTGACCCCAGAAGCTAAATTCACACAGTAACTCTGTAGTAGTGTGAGATTTACAGTAAGATTGGGGGAATGTGGTAAAGGCGTCTCCATACTTAGAGGACACTTTGCATTGGCAGCACATGCTTCAGTGCTCTGGGAGTGTTTATAGCACTGTGACTTTAACACTTCATGACTGAGAGCTGCTGCTACAGCAACTTCACCCAGAGCTACCATGACTTTGATCCCCGTCTTCATCTGGACACTGATCCTCTGGACTCAAGGTCAGACACTGCTTCATATTTTATCTCTACAATGGTCTGTTCATACAAATACACCCATTGTCATAATATTTCAGCTGCTTATAGTATAAGGTGTATTATTACAATTTTTTTTTTCAGAATGCAGAGGTCAAGTCACAGTAACTCAGACTCCTTCAGTGAAATCTGCTCTTCCAGGAGAAACCGTCACCATCAACTGTAGAACCAATCCGGCAGTGTATTATTACAGTTCATACGGCCATTATTTACACTGGTATCAGCAGAAACCTGGAGAAGCTCCTAAACTCCTGATTAAGTTTGCGAATCAGCTACAGTCGGGTTTTCCAGCTCGTTTCAGTGGCAGTGGATCTGGATCTGATTTCACTCTGACCATCAGTGGAGTCCAAACTGAAGATGCAGGAGATTATTACTGTCAGAGTGTCCACAGTGGTGGTGTGTTCACACAGTGTTATAGAGTCGTACAAAAACCTCCCTCAGTCAGATTGTAGAAAGACTGCACTGCTGCAGCTGGGAGCGACTGCAGGTGCTGAGTTGGAGGATGTGATACGACACAATGACACTCTGTGGAGGAGAGGAACCATACCACACTAACAACTCACATTAGAAATCTCTCAATAATCATCACACCACACTGCACACAGTCCATCACGTCCACTACTGTCAGATAAATAGTTTCCTGATGTTTTAAACTGTCATGGTGCAAACTGTGAAAAATAGTTCTATGTGATTAGTCCATCTATATTCACTCCCTTTATATAAACTCACTCTTCCTCCATTATCCTGTAGATAGACATGATCCCACCAGTCACACACACACACACAGCTGGTTCTAGACATTTGCAGGCCCTAGGCAAAATTTATATTGGAGGCCCCCCGCACCCCTCCTACGACAACATGTTTTTTCCCCATTACTTTAAAATGTTAACTTAACTTGATTCAAATTTTTTTTGCCATAATTTGTTCAGTAATTTATTTACAGTAACACACAAATCCACTATTTGAAATAACAAACAGCTTTGCCAACTCTATACAGTAACATGAGAAAAAAAATACAAGACACCATTACATTGCCAACAAATAATAACATATGAACACTTCCTGCACACCACTTCGGCAAATGAACATCAGTGCCTTTATGGTTTTTGTCCAGCTGGGTATGGAAAGGATTTCCCCCTCCTATTGACCCTATATTGTTACGAAGCGTGGATGGAGACAAGCGCGGGCGAGCGGAGAGATGACGTGAGAATGAACACAAAACGAGAATCGAATCGGGACTGAGCAGGTAAGCTATGTATCAGGGGCGTAGACAAAAGCGTAGTGAGAGACGAGCGTTAAGTCGAGCACCAGGGAAAACTCTTCTATGAAAATCGGCTTGGTAAACAAACAGAGACGAGGCTACTGAGCGGTTACTTCGCTAGCGGCTAATGCTAGGGAGGCCCTTATATAACCTTACGTGTTTGCAGGTGTTCGTAATTAGAACTCCGGCGGACTCGAGCGCGGGTATGACTGGGAAGTGTAGTCCTCCTCCGCCATGTCCCTGGGCGGCATTACACGTTGTGAGCTGCCGTGCCGATTTCGCCGTGTAGTAACAAATATAGACTATAGATATAGTCATATTATGTGTTGTAGTGCAATACCTTAAATATGCACTATATACACGAATCAACTGCTAGTGGAAGTGAAAGAGACAAACTACTACACAGAAAGAATAGTTCATTTCTACATAAAATTGTATGCTTATTTTTTTATTAAATATAACAATAATATTAATGATTTGACAACCAAATGAAGTATTATGTTAGAGCAGTAATGTAAACATCAGCACAATTTAGAAGATACACAGACAGTTGAGGAACTTTTTTTTAATACTCTAGTGTGTTTACTCTTTGATTTTTATTAAAACTTCTTTACTTTTACTTTAGTATTTTGCTCCGATCCCGACGCAATGTCATTGTACGTATGAATTCAGTGTCTGACAGTCTCGACGTGTCCACGGCGCTCACGCTCTTTTAAACTCAGAATAAACCAGCAAATGATCTATCCTGAAATGACTCTGATCGACAGAACAAGGTCCAGTTCATTTTTAGAGTACAGTACAATCACTCCAAAATAGATGATGATAACTCACACACCTGCATCACGAGCTGCACTTTCTTTGCGTGCCTGTTTAACCTTTCGCTCAGCAGCCCCTGAAGGATGTGTTCGTTTCTACGCCATCATAAGTCACTGACTTAAAGTCAGTCAGCTGCAGAAAAGTTTTTCGTACTAAAGTACTAAAGCCTGCTGCTGTTACACCAGTACCAAAGAAGGAAAATGCTGCCGTGGATGATTTTAACAATTTTCGTACCATCTCAAATCTTCCGTTTTTTTTTTTTTTTTTTTTTTTTGCAAAAATACATGAGCGTGTTGTTGCCTCTCAATTGTGTAATCATCTTGTAGGTACCTTCCAAAATACAGCTAAATAAATAAAGTGCTTATTACATATCTGGGTAAATTCAATGAAAACTACATTTCACATAATCCTTTTTTTGGGGGTGAATTGTAATTCATTTTCCGTAGAGTAGTCTAAGCCAATATGTTTTCTGTGTAGTTACACTCTTAGCCAATCACAGATCACCTTTGTTGGGGAGTGGAGAAAAGAGAGGAAGGAGTGGGGAAGAGATGTGAAGAGCACATGGAGGGAATGACACGCAGGAGCAGAGCAGGAAAAGAAACTGAGTTTAACGCCGAGGTGACGATTTGTAGATTTGTATTTGTAGACTAAAGTACTGTTACAGTAGTGGCACAAATATCATTTTGCAGCTAAGAGTCTTGTGCCACTCGCAGTTTGGTAACTTTGTGACCCGTAGTTTTAAGTGAAGTGCAGCTAGGTTATCAGTGTTTGTTGTTCTCTCTAGCTTTGAGCAAGTGCTAAGTATAAACTGTAACCCGTGGACATTTAAGCTAGCGCCTTTGTGAGAGACGGGGGGCTGTAAACGCCAGCCGCAGTTTTCACCGTGTTACTGGAGAGACGAGGACTGTGGAGGACTGTGTTAGTTAGCAACTGTAACTACGGCCATGTAAGGAGTGACTCCACCGCCAGACCTGCGTTGCTGAACAGACTATTATCTGTTGAACCTTGCTTACAACTGCTGCATTCACCTAGCTCGTTACCTCTAACTCCGCAAATTTTCCTCTTCGAGATGCATGAGTAATGGAGAGTTTTGAGTAGCAGTTCATTATAGGAGCCAAGGAGTTTTTTTTTGTATGTGCACCATCTCATGGGCCGCAAAAAAAACCCCCAACAAACCCAAGCGCTTGGTAAAGTTTTGAACATTTACAAAAGTTTGAAAAGTTTAAATCCAAAACTATACTGTTAATTGTGTCAAAATTAGAAATTACATTCAACTGTAACCTGTTTAATGTTTGTTTAGCCAAAATCAGCTGAGGCATTGGTTAACTCTGGTATGTTCTTGTGAGAGGAAGCAATGTGTATTTGCATTTTTGAGACTAAGTCATGAGGTGATATCTTAAGAAAACATAAAAAGAGAAAAGATTGAATACAGCACAGAAGAAAAAAAAAACAGAATATAGGAAAATAAATGTATTTTTGTTATACATATTACTTGGCTGCTTTGAACTTTTCACTTTAATAAGGTTTGTAGATATTTGACATTCTTGACATTTGTTTCTGGGGAATACCCATACAGCTCATAGTGTGTGAGTGAAGTAGTTCCTCAGTGGAGGCACAGTGCTGTTATTTCTTGATTATTCCTTTGTAGTTACTTATGCCTGTGATATTACCATCTACTGGTAAAGAGAATTTAAGCCAATTCACCATCAACTGCTAAGGACTCAGGATCCTGTTAAGTAAAACCTATTAAAGTAGTAATCTCATCTAATATTACACTTCCAGTGCCAAGAAGGAGTTACAATCTTACAATTAATAAGCTCTTACAACCCCTTCAGTCAGGTTTTCGTAAATTTCACAGCACTGAAACGGCGTTGGTCAAAGTTACCAATGACTGGTTGTTGGCCTCTGATTCTGGAGGTACTTCTGTTCTTATTGTTCTTGATCGTAGAGCCGCCTTCGATACTGTGGATCATGGTCTTTTACTTACCTACCTTGAAAGTGTTTTTGGTGTGTCTGGGACAGTTTTAAAATGGTTTAAATCCTATTTTACTGACCATTCTCAGTTTATTTCTGTGGGTGGTTACAGGTATGACATTAGCTCTGTGCTCATTGGTGTTCCTCAGGGATCAGTTTTAGGC